>NC_080423.1:104740522-105043438 GCF_029873635.1 Malania oleifera
CGAAACACGAACCTTAGTATAAGGAAGACGCCACAAATGGTGGTGGAAAGCCGTTTGATAAGTCGCTGGTGAACGTCACGGGAAATCCCGATAAGTTCGAAAAGTTCTTCAAAAGAACCAAGAAGAAACAAAGCCTCAAAGCCTCACATTTTTATTCCATTCTCTTCAATCTTACAATGGTGAGATATATAGAGCTAGTATGGAAGACAAGGACATTAAACACTTAACAATTCCCACACAAACATGAGAGACAAGAACATTAAATACTTAACAATTCCCATATAAACATGGGAGACAAGGACATTAAATATACCAACTTACTAGACACATTAATGACTCTCACAACTTACTAAAATCCTATGCAAGCTAAGTTGCTTTGCAATACATAATTAAGTCAAATCCCATATTTGAATTAGCACACAATTATTAATAAGAAGATTAAAGCCATTAAGTAGGATTAGCTCCATCACAAACTTGAATTAAGTTTAGTAAGTCTTCATCTTTCTTTGGGCCATGCTTCGAGTGCCCCATTTTTTAATAAGCCCAAATATCTTGAATCGGCCCGTGACGTATTTCTTTGATCTTTTTGGATCCCGCTCTGATAATAGGCCCAATTGAAACATGTAATGGATCCTTCCATGGTACTTATTGATTCTCATCAATGCCCTTGATCATGTTTATTGGCAAAAAATGATTCATGTAACCAACCTCACCTAATAGGACTTAAGGCTTGCTGTATTTAATGCAAGTATCTCTTCTTTCATTCTATCCCTTTTGATCAAGCCTCAACAATGCAGAAACCACTTGATCTCCCTCTCTCTTTACTCCCTTTTATGTTTGGTTTAGTGATAGAAATTCAACTAAACCTGGTTGAGTAGTGAAAGGGGTCAAAAGCCCTTGCTACGAGTGACTAAATCCATCAAAGAGTCGTAAATTTAATGCGAATGTATTTTAATTTTTTATTTGATGTGATACATCCTTAGTCATCTATGACTTAGACCAATTTATCTCCATTTTTCCAATATATATTAGGAAACTTTTCATTACTATTAAGAATACATGACTTTGATCATGTACCTATCACCTATTCATGAATTAGAATGTATTTAATTCTCAATTATATATATACTTATTAAAATCCAACAATACTATGATTGTTGCAAATCAACAAAAGGCATGGAATTGAAGCATGTATCTACATACATTCTTGGAATGGAGGATTTTTAGTAACATCTGAATTCAATTAAGGTAATAATATCTTTTGATAAGCTCCTTGTACCTTGGATGTGTGATTCAATTCAGGAGTTTAATTTGGTGAACATTGTACCCTAAATCTTTAACAATATTTATAAGTATGAAGATCCACAGGGTTTTGACTTTACTAAAAATATTTAAGAAAATTTCAAGATTAAAGATCAATATGTCCAAGACTAGATTTACAGATGTTAATTTGAGTAAGGGCATTTTAGAGGCTTTTGCTAATATAGTTGGATTGCCCTTTAACTTATGTCCTTTAGGTGGCAATCCTAATTCATCTTCTTTTTGAGAACCATGGTGGAGAAAGCGGGTAGAAGGTTGGAAGATTAGTGGTTGTTAACTTAGAAAGAATTATGAGGGATTTTTTAGAAAAGAGATCATTTAGTTTGTCAAAAGAAGGTGAAAAGACCTAAATTTGAGGGGTTTGGATCTTGGGAACTTGGAATCTGGAAACATCTCCTTTGTTGGTAAATGACTTTGGAAGTTTTCTTTGGAGGTTGACTCTTATGGCACATGGTTATTAACAGTAGGTGTGGATTGCATCGACATGGTGTAGGTGTGGTGGTATTGTTTCTTATGTTAGCCTTGAAAATTCATTTCTCAGGTAACCTAGTTGGTTTTTTTCTTTTTCTTTTTCTTCTTCTTCTTACTTGCTATCGTGTAGGAATTGAGAATCATATATTATTCGCTTCTAAGAAAATATTTGGGTACGTTAAGGTATTTTTGGAATCGTTGTTCCTTAGTCTCTCTTGATTGTCCCCGTTGCATAATGCACTAACTAATGCTTTCTATTCTTTTGAGGGGGATCTCTTTCTTGGCATTTTCATTTTTAAAAGAAATGTTGTTTTCAAATCTTCACGAGGCTTGGAAATGGACTTTGTCATAATTATTTTTTTACTTTTGACTTCCTTGCTTGTTTTTTGCATTTTTTTATGTGTTAGGGATTTTTTATCCTCCTTTCCATATAATCCCTTTTTTTCTCTATAAATTGATGAATTTTCTTTTTCTATCAAAACAAGTATCATCTCTTATATTAAAAAAAATATATACATAATCAAATAATCAACAATTGCTATTGTTGCAAAAATGTTGGCCTGTCACTACAATATCAACAAAAAACACCTCTTTCTTACAACATTGTTGTCATTCTCCTGCCACAACCATCACTAAAATGTTGATGAACATATAAATCCGTGAGCATTCTCTTGGACATTTCTACAACCACCTTCTTAGCAATACAAACTCTGCTCGTCTCTACATAAGCTACCAACATTATATTCCAACTTAATAGACAATATTGGCACAAAACTATCAACATTGTACTACAAACATTTATTGGGGGCATTTGAACAAATTAATCCAGAGTTTGTTTATCTGAGCGAGACAATGGATCTAGAAGGATATGATAGAGGGGAGCGGGGTATCGATAAGGTAGCTACATGGGAAGTCCAAGAGCTTGACGTCAGTGAGGAAGCAATGGTGATTCAGGATAGACTTGTCAAATCAGATCGAATTGAATAACTTATGATGAATTAGATAAATTATTGAGTAAAAAAATTACAATTCATATGCGACTCATTTAAGTGACGAATTTATGGCATAAGTATGTTTTGCTGCCAAATATATTGGCCTAATCCCAAAAGCCCAACAACATTATGTGGGCTCTTGTTAGGCCAATGGCCCAATAAACCTAGGTCAAAATTTGCTCTCGTTGTGACTGATTGTTAACCACAACAAGCTAGAGTAATTATTTTGATATCTTAATTAATTTTTGTATGATTTGGGAATCTGAAACTAATGAGGAAAGAACTATTGGCATTTTTTTTTTTCTGTTGTGGGATTGCTAGGTAAGAGCTATTGGCCTTGCAATACCATAAAAGTTGTCATTTGCAAAAACTTCTTCCATCTTTTGTTCTTCCTTCTATGGTAAAGAGTAACCCTGATTCACCAATGCACTCCATATGTCTTCCCCACAAAGCAAGGAAGTTTTTGGGATTTTGGAATGGCATATTATATGCCATTCAAATTAACTCATTGATTAGGTGGGAGCAGAGAGACAAACACTCAAAATTACAATCAAATTAAATGTTCAAAATTCATTGAAAAATTGGACCAATATTGCTTTTGGCTAACCCTTATTTTAATTTCTTACTGTTAACCAAATCCAACAATAAAGTTTTAGAAAGTTATAATTTTCATGGTATTTTTAAGATATATAATATGTATATTCAAAATATTTATAATATAACAATTTGGCTCAGTTCAATTACAAAATGTTGATCAATTATTACTCAAATTTAGAAAAGTGATCAGCTAAAAAGCTCTTCACACATTATTTTGAACTAGGAAGTTTTGAAATTTTCACATTGAGGCTATATATATATATATATATATATGTTTATCACCAAGGATTAAAACTTGAAATCATAAAACAGTTTCATTAAAAATATAGTATAGATTTTGCAAAGACTTCGCGCACACATTAGTAAATCACATAAATGGTTATTTTTCTTTTGATTCGCTATATGTCTACACATAATCTTATGACATGTATCACAACATGAAAATTGTTAAACTAAAACTAAATCATTTAACTCAAAATTTAAAAATTAGAACCCAAACTGAAATAAACAAAAATAGTTCACCGATTTTTTGACCATCCATCATATAAATAATGGCAGGGGTGACCAAACGGAATGAAGGGTCAGATTTGGACGGGACAAAAAAGGGTGGAAGTTAAACGGGTGGGTTTGAGTTGACCCGTTTATTAACGGGTGACTAATCTATAAACTCAAACCTACTTATTTAATGAAGCGGTAATAAACTAATACCTATTAAGCACCGATGTAAAAATATAATTTATTTATTTTAATCTTTCTTTAATATTTCATTAAAATTGGCTTAATTTTTCTTATAAAAAACAACAACATTTAAAAAAAAAAAAAAAAAACAGCCTAAAAGTGGATGGCCCAAAGGCCAAAAAGCCTGAAAGTAAAAAAAGAAAAAGAAAAGAAAATATAGACAAATCACCCAATGGGTAATCGATCCAAATCTGTCTAACTCATTTTTTAAACGGGTCAGGTTTGAGTTGACCCATTAATAAACCAATCTTCTCCTTCCAAATGAACCCGCTCTAAACAGGCGAGTGACGGATCACCCGTTCAAAATCCCGTTTGCCACCCTTAAATAACGGGATCCCAACCCCTTACTCTCCCAAAGAAATAAAAATAAGAATAAGAAAGTGTGTCGCTAAGATTAGTATTGAACAAATTAGAAGAAGAGGTGGAGCATGTGTTCATTATGGAGTTTGAAGTAGACTTGGGGGTGGTGGAGGTTTCAGCTTTTATTTTCTTATTATGGTGTTTTGAGCAAGCAAGGCAGCTATCCATTTCATGGGAATGTAAATAAATAAAAGGGGCAGTGCATGGGCTTCCCCTTCTCTCAAGGAAAGATGTCATCATCACTCTTTCTGGAGTTTGTAGAAACCAGAAAATTGGAGTTACAACTGCACAAGTGACTAGTCCCCCAACACATTACGCTTCAATGCTTTACCTACCTAAGTAACAATCCATCATCAAACACCACCCCCCCCCCCCCCCCCCCCAACTATTTCACAGCCAAGGCACAAACAATGTTCATTGCGGGTAGGTCAGGAATTCGAACAGTTGTTGAGTATAAAAATGAAAGAAATAGAGTGAAATAGAGAACCTATCATGTGATTTTCTTACGTTTTTGATTCATATTTTGTTTCAAGAAACATTCTTGCTTCATATTTTTATTTCATTCTATTCTTATTCTATTGTTTCGTAAGCCAAACATGGCTTACGAGATTACTTTCTACTAAATTAATACATGTTAAGGGAATACTAACATGACCTTTATTAATCTATATATATATATATATATATTCATCATCCACTTTTGAGAAATTTCACTAATCAAGTTATGATGTCAAAATCACTCCTATGAATATGCAGTAAAATGATGAAATGATGGGCATTTAGAAAGCTGCAACTGATCTTATATATGAAAATTTTCACAAATGGAAAAAGTGGCATTTATGACATCTTTATTAAGATTTTATTAATTTTTTATTTGGGTAGCTATACCCAAATAAAAATAATAATGATTAAATGATGGGTACTTCAAAAGCTTCAATTTTATGATTATGATTATTATTATTATTTTGTATTTGGGTAGTGTATCCCCACTTGGGGCAGAGTTCAATAAATAGAAGCATCCAACGCATTTCACTCAATTATTTCAAACCAGCATTTGGATTTAAATCCTTCTTCCCACATCTACAAGACATTGCAGTTTTAGGAACCCTTTTCCCACTTGCAAGGAAATTGTGGCTTATGGCCCCTGATGATGTTACCATGCCTCTCTCTCTCTCTCTCTCTCTCTCTCTCTCTCTCTCTCTCTCTCTCTCTCTCATGTTTGGCATGAAAAAGTGTTTAAAATTTATTCACATGTTTTCCTACTCACATGTTTTCTATGGTGAGAATATGAACTCCTAAAGGAATAACTACTTCCCCTAGCTTTTTTTCCTGTCAAAATTCTTTCGATTAATATGCTTTAACTCACCCTACACTGCTTGTTCTCCATGATCTCCAACACCTTTCTTTTGTTAAAGCCTAGCCCCCTTTCCTATGAACTGCAAACCCCATCATGGTATCTTTCTCCACTCCCATTTGTTGTTGATTCCCACAAGAAACATTTGCCTTCGTCATTTATTGTCACTTGTTCTGTTCTTCTGGTGTCATCACTATCTTCTATTCTGGTTCTTCTTTCATCCTTCCACACCTCTATATAAGAGAACTCTCAAGTCCCTAAACTACCATATTGTGGGGATTCCCAAAGCAATAGAAATGAAGATGCTTTTACTAGCTGCCCTCTCATTGGCTTGTGCTCTTGAGATTGCCCAGAGTTTCGATTTCCATGAAATCGAACTGGCAACCGATGAGGGCCTGTGGGATTTGTACGAGAGGTGGAGGAGCTACCACACGATTTCTCGCAGTCTTGACGAAAAGCACAAACGCTTCAATGTGTTCAAGGAGAATGCTAAGTATGTCCATAATTTCAATAAGATGGATAAGCCGTATAAATTGAAACTGAACAAGTTTGCAGACATGACTAACCATGAGTTCAGAAGCACTTATGCGGGCTCAAAGATAGACCACCACAGGATGTTCCTGGGGAGTTCACGTGCGAATGGGAGCTTCATGTATGAGAATGTAAATAATATCCCACCATCTGTTGATTGGAGGAAGAAAGGTGCTGTCACCAATGTCAAGGACCAAGGCCAATGTGGTAAAGATTACTCGCTCTTCCCATTACTGATCATGTTGCCAGTATTTCCCATAATATGAGCATTCCTTTCATTTCTCATACAACAACCCAAATGGTTTGCTATATAAATGTATCATTCCAAATCAATGAGACAGGTTGAAATGCAAGAATGGGGTATTGGCTGCGACTCTTCTTTGTCAAACACGGCATTTGTTTCATTCTCAAACAAGAATGGGGTATTGGCTGCGACTAAATCTATTTTCGGTAATTTGCAGGCAGCTGCTGGGCATTTTCAACAGTTGTAGCGGCTGAGGGCATTAATCAAATTAAAACACAAAAGCTAATTTCTTTGTCAGAGCAGGAGTTGGTTGATTGTGACACAGCAGAAAATGAAGGATGCAATGGAGGGATGATGGATTATGCATTCGAGTTTATCAAGCAGAAGGGGGGCATAACCTCAGAGGAGATTTACCCATACAAAGCCGAAGATGGGACCTGTGATACAGCGAAGGTAAATTATGAAGTACTTAATCTTGATTAGCTTTGACTTTATAATTGGTTTGTTAAGTAAAATTGCCCAGCGGTTATCCTCGTGAAATTATGGAAATGAAATAATGTAAGGTGTTTTTGCAGGAGAATTCTCCAGTAGTATCAATTGATGGGTATGAGAAGGTACCTGCCAACAATGAAAATGCACTGTTGAAGGCTGCTGCAAACCAGCCTATCTCTGTTGCCATAGATGCTGGGGGTTTTGATTTCCAGTTCTACTCAGAGGTGAGCACACGCTCAGTCTACCATGTAGTAAACCTTATGGTTCATCATTGTAGCTTGCAGTCACTAATAATAAGTCACAAGATCGGTAAAAAGAAAGTAGCAATTCTTTTGATACTCCTTTTCGTATAAAGGTAGATTCTTTTCAAATCAAAAGCAACCTGTATAAGAATAAAATATCAGAAATCATTCGTAAAATTTAATGAACTGTTCAACCTCCTGTAGTACACTGAGTGTCCGGGTGACTTGTGCACAGTTCTTTCTGTCTGGTTCGAAATATTCTTCAATAGAACTGAATTATCCCTTAATTTGATTGAATATGACGACAGGGTGTCTTTACTGGAGATTGCGGCACAGAGCTGGATCATGGAGTGGCAATCGTGGGCTACGGAGCAACCATTGATGGAACTAAATACTGGATTGTGAAGAACTCGTGGGGAGCTGAATGGGGAGAGAAGGGCTACATAAGGATGCAGCGTGGAATTACTGCTAAGAAGGGACTCTGTGGCATAGCAATGGAGGCCTCATATCCTATCAAGACCACCGCAACTAACTCTATAGGACCTTCATCCTCCCCCAAGGATGAACTCTAGACCATAGTCACCATTTATTAGAGCTTTGCTCTCAATTGCAACTATTATTCACCATGTACAAGTTGCATGTCTCATTTAAGTTAGTTCGTCACTTTGTCTCACAAAATTATACTGCAATCAGTAAATGTATCCACTATGATCTATTTGGTGTGTAAATACAAAATAAACTTTTACCCAATGTTTAACTTTACGCAGCTGAAAAATCATGGGTCTTGCGGAGTGAAAAAGTGAAATACCACCTGCTATTTGAAAGAATTAGCACACCAGCTGAAGTCGATTCATTCTTCAAATGAAATTGTTTCAAAAATCCACACACACAAAAATAGATCTGCAAGATATTATGGCTACTGGATCTTAATTCTTAAGCATAGATGGTGGCGATCACGAAAAGCTACAAAATGGTCAGAGCATGCGATGGATTCTCCTGCATCCGTGCCTTAATCAAATCAATCAGGCACCATAATATGCTATAATGGTACTTATCAATGCACCAAAAATTCAGACGAAACACAGAACCATAATCTTACTGAAATGATTCCAAGAAAACGTACAACACGTCACTGTTTGTTAATTATTAAATTGCAACTACCAGACAAGGAGCTCAACAAACATGGAACCCTAAATTGCATCAGCACACATATGTTGCTAACCATAGCACCGGATGGGGTCCCGGCAGTTCTTTTCAGCAGACTGTTTTATGCCTCCACCTCCGCCCTTTTCTAGATACTGCTGATGATACTCCTCTGCCCTGTAGAATTTCTTTGCTGGAAGAATTTCTGTCACAATCTTCTTATCTTCCAACTCAATCTGCTTTGCTACCAGGGATTCATGGGCCAAACGAGCCTGTTCCTCATTGTAGTAGTAGATTCCGGATCGGTATTGCGTACCAACATCACCCCTCTAGCACACAAACACATCATGAATTGCACGAAATGAATTGCCCAGTGTTTGATGACCAAGTGAGTGTACTAGTTCCCATACGTGCAAATGGTCTAAAATAGTATTACAAATACACAAATATGCATCAAGTTGAAAGAATTATGGCAAGGCACACTCGGAAATTTATCCACACCCAAATAACATTTTTACTAAATATGAATAAGACATCAATGTTTTAACAATTCCAAATAACCTAACTTGTCAGAACTCATCAAAGGCCAAAAACCACTTGCTTGGGGTAGCACAAACGGGTACACAAATCCTCACCATTAAGCTATATATATATATATATATATGAGAATTGTGGGAAGAACTTCTGCTAGCATTGAGAGATCTATAGTTCAAAGTGGAACATGTTTACAGGGATGCGAATAAAAGTACAGATTTCTTTACCAAATATGATGAATCTGGTATTTCTCGATCATATAATTGTCAGGATGATCTTTTTCAGCAAGTCAGGAGAATGATTCGATTAGATTTGTTGGAATCACGGTATTCCCCCCATCATAAGTGAGGGGTTTTCTAATAAACTTAGGAGGTGCCGCTCTCTTTTACCAAAAAAAAAAAAAAAACATCTTTAGTTTAAGGGTACAACAGCCTATGACAACATATTATTTCTTGTATTGTCTAATTGCCCACTTGCCATAAACCGAGTCCATTGACCCTTCTTTTCTTTGTAGAGCCTTCAACCTAAATCGTAAACCAACCATTCCTTCTCACAATGTCATAAGGTAGATATTTTGGGGAATCTCCCAACCATCAATTCACCTGTAAACCTCCTTTCTTTATCCCTAGTGTTGCGAATATGACATGTAGGACCACCCATCACATGACAAAATAAAAACAAAAATAGTACAAACCAAAAGAAAAACACACAAGAATTTTATGTGGTCAGAAGTGCACCTACACCGACAGCACCTTTTGGGAAAAAAAAAAAAAACCCAGTAAACGAACTTACAAACAGCCTCAGCTTTCAACCCTAAGTTACAAACATAAATAGCCTTCGTGTGAAAAATCCAAAATACCTTTTATAAATGCCTCACTCATACACTGATTATGCTCCACCACTGGATAAAAATATTAACCACAAATTAAATTTTACTATAAGCTTGGTACATATAATTGGGATCCGGAAGGGAGAAAAATCAAATTTATCAATCGTCGATCATTTCAGACTTTTCATTCAAATTCTCAGTCCATATATTCTTTATCTTATTTCAATCTGCAAACCACACATGACATTAAGATTTTCCGAAGGGCATTTAGACCACACAAGTTCCCTTTTCTAATGATACCCAACTAGTAATCACTTGAAAATTCTTTCTCATTGAGTCCTCCATAATGAAATAAAAAACACTAAAGGAGGGTTTGATAGCATGGATTTCAGATCTTGAATTTGAATTTGAATTTGGATAAATTTTAATACAGTTTTATACTACATCTCATCTAAATCCAAACAAATTCAAAGTCTCCACTATCTTAAATTTGAATTTGTGTGAATTTATATGAAGTGATATAAGAAAAAAATTATATCAAATTTTACTCAAATCCACCCATTCAAGATACAAAATCCATGCTCCCAAAGCCAACATAAATAAAAAATTGTCAATTCTATTTGATGCTAGCCAAACAAAGAAGTTAAAAAATCTGCCAATTCTATTTGAGTGCTATTATTTTAAAATTCCAAAAATGAATATCCTATCTAAAGTAGGGCTTAAGTGCCTAAAAATTCTTTCTTCTAGCGCTTACAAAACAAAAACAAAAACCCATGATATTGACATTCCAGTGAATATAACAATGCATGTATACCTGCCGATTGAGGCTTGTGGGATCATGGCGGTTCCAGAAAACAGAGAGGAGGGTTGTGTAAGGGCAAGCATTCGGGTCGAACTGGACCCGGACGACCTCAACGTGGTTGGTGGATCCGGAGCATACGAGCTGGTAGGTCGGATCCGGAGCGCGGCCCTGCGAGAACCCCACCTCGGTCTTGACCACTCCCGGCACCCGCTGGAACGCCAGTTCCACTCCCCAGAAGCATCCCGCCCCGAACTGGGCGAACTGGTGTCCCGGGTGGTCCGGAGCATCCGGATCCGGACCCAGCGCCGGGTTGGCTTCGCCGCCAATTTTGTTGCTCCCCTCTCGGACCTCGCCCATGGGTATTGCACTTCTCCGAATTATCTCATGGAAACATCGTACAATGATTTTATAGTGTGTGTGAGAGTGGATACGTAGCATGGAAGGCACGCACGTGTTATTCTACACGTGCCAACATGCACGAACCTTGCCTTAAAGCCGTCCATATACAATAAATTTTTTGGGTGATTCTAGTTAGTCACGTTATAGATTTTTTCGTATTTAATTTTAATTTATTTAAAGATATTTAAGAAAAGTTCAAGTGGAATTTAATTCCCCATTTGATGTGTCCTAAAAAGTATTAGACCGTCCCGCATTTTTTAAACAAAAGATGTTGGATGGTCCAGCGTCTTTTAATCTAGGAGAGGTCACCGCTGTTTAACGCATGACAACCAAAAATACTGGATAGTTTATCGTTTTTTGCTATGCTATTTGACGTCTTCCTCCTTCCTTTTTCTTTGTGAATCGCAGAGCAAGCCAAGGCCGATAAGGAAAGGACCGTCGCAGAGGCGGGATGATCTGAAGGGCTCAGACCTTGCAGGCGACCATTGCTTCAGATTGGAGAGCCGACTTTATGAGACAAAGTTGAATCCAAACTTTGGGGAAGGTATTATATAAAGGAGGGAGATGAGGTATGTTTCTTAAATTTAAAATATTATTATTTTTTTGTTAAGATTCAGAATTTGGAATACAACTTTGTGTTGAGATTGTAGGTGTGGAGTTGCCAACAGCCGCACCAGCCCAGTCGCTAACTTGGACATTGAAGACCGGCGGCCACCTACTCTGCAGACTATGCTGAAACTGCAGCCACCGTCTTTGAATTTTTCCCCTCCCTGTGTATATATATATGTGCGTGTGTGTGCAGCAGTGTGTCGTGAGTGGTGTGAGAGATGTGTATGTAGTGTGAGTGCTGTAAGCGTAGAGTCTTGTGTAGTGTAGAGAGTTGAGGAGTGAGAGAGAGAGAGAGAGAGAGAGAGTTGAGTAGAGCAGTGTGGCTACTCCTCTGTAATTCTTCTCCCAGTATAGTGTAGTGGTGTGTGCTCCCGTGGACGTAGGTCGATTCGATCGAACCACGTAAATCCGCTGTTCCAGTATGGATGTGTTTGATTTTTCTTCATGTGTGATTATTACTCCAGGTTTATCACAAACAATTGGTATCAGAGCCAAGTTGGAGTAGAATCGCCAGATCAGAGAAAAATTCCCGAATTTTGAGCCTCTGTCCAGTAGCTCAAAATTTAATTTTGAGGCTACCATCGAACTCCTTTCGTTCAAACGAAACTAACGGTGGCAACCGGAGCTCCACACGACCACAGACGAGACCTTACGCGCTGCCAACGATTAGGGGATGTTCCCACGCCCCTGCACGCGCCGACGGAGACACCGCAGGTCCTTGCACGGGCAGCCACGCGCAGGAGAACAGACGGAGGAAGAAGACGCTCCACGTCAGCCCACGCCACGTCAGCGCCACGTCAGCAGTGGGTCCCACAGTCACCCGCCAATAGGTGGGCCCCACAGTTCCACGTCAGCAGTGGGCCCCACATGCCACGTCACCAGACGGTGCAGTTAACGACGTCACTAACGCCGTCAAAGAATATTCCGTCTGTGAGAGGAATATTCCATTAAAGTTGACCATGTTTGACCAAGAGTTTGACCGGGCTTTTTGAAGCCATTTCGGGTTCGGTTTTCAAACAACTTAAGTCATTTATAGGGTTTTTGGTTGTTCCGGATCCAACTGTGCTGTCTGATTGTGCTAATTCTATCTCTAAATTAGCAAATCGAGATGTCGAAAGAAAAGAGCTCTTAGATCGAGATGTTTGACGACACGAACTTCGATTTCTAGAAAATGCAGATAGAGGACTATTTATTTGGTAAAGAGTTACACTTACCACTGATGAAGAAGCCAAAATCCATGAAGGAGAGCGAGTGGGAGTTGCTTGACCGAAAAGCCCTCGGAGCCATCAGAATGACGTTTTCGAAATCTGTGGCATTCAATATCAAGCATATAACATCCACCAAGTCTCTAATGGATGCTCTCTCTAATATGTACGAGCAGCCTTCAGTCGCAAATAAGGTACATCTCATGAAAAGACTATTTATGATGAACATGTCTGCAGGTGAAAGTTTTAGCAGGCATTTTAATAACTTCAATGAGTTGTCTTATCAACTCGCCTCAGTCGAGATAACGTTTGATAATGAGATTTGGGCCTTGTTGATTCTCAGTCAGTTGCCTGAAAGTTGGAATGGTGTTGTTACTGCCATCAGTAGCTCCGCAGGAAAATCAAAACTTGTATACGATGAGGTCATCAGCATGATTTTGACGGAAGAAATCAGAATGCAGTCAAACCATGGCTCCACTTCAAGTTCAGCCTTGAGCATGGAAAGTCAAGGTAGAGGAAACAGGCATGGACAATCAAACAACCGTGGAAGATCTAGGCCCAGGCAGTCTAAATCCAGAAATCCCAGAGGTACTCAGGATACAGGTTCCCAGAGCACAAAAGTTATTGAGTGCTGGAACTATGGAAAAACTGGTCATTGCAAGAACCAGTGCAAAAGTTAGAAGAAAGAGACGAGGGCAAAGACAGAAGCAAATATTGCTTCCGAAAATGATGATTTGTTGATCTGCTCTTTGGAGAGCAAAAGGGAGTCTTGGGTGTTAGACTCTGGAGCTTCATTTCATACCACTTGCAGCAGAGATTGCCTGGAGGAGTATACATCAGGTAATTTCAGTAAAGTATATCTGGGCAATGATCAACCTTAAGACATTGCCGGAAAGGGGACAGTGAAGATCAAAATGAATGGGTCAGTATGGAAACTGAGAGATGTCAGGTATATTCTAGACTTAAGGAAGAATTTGATCTCAGTCGGTTAATTGGCAGATAAAGGTTATAACACATCTTTCATTGGTGATGAATGGAAGATTTCGAAGGGTGCATTGACAATTGCTTGAGGTAAGAAAAGTGGTACTCTTTATGTAACTCCTGATGCATGTATGTTTATTACAGTCGCTACAGGAAATGATGATAGCAACCTATGGCATCAACGACTCGGACACTTAAGTGAGAAGGGACTCAAGGTGATGCACTCAAAGGGTAAGTTGAATGATTTACAATCAGTGAAGATTGACACATGTGAGGATTGCATATTTTGGAAAAAGAAGAGAGTCAGTTTCTAGAGAAACAACAGTACCCCGAAGAAGGAGAGATTTGAGCTAGTCCATTCAGATGTATGGGGACCAACAACCATTTTGTCTACAAAAGGAAAGCATTACCTCATCACGTTTATCGATGATCATTCACGGAAGGTATGGGTTTACTTCCTGAAGTATAAATCTGATGTTTTTTATGCTTTTAAAAATTGGAAAGCAATGGTAGAAAACAAAACTAGTTTGAAAATCAAGAAGCTGAGAACATATAACGGTGGAGAGTATGTTGACACCAAGTTCAAGAAATTCTGCTTCAAGCATGGTATCAGAATGGAAAGGACTGTGCCAAGTACGCCTCAACACAACGACGTAGCCAAGCGGATGAACAGAACGTTGATAGAAAAAGCCAAAAGCATGCATATGCAGTCAGGCTTGCCAAAGATGTTTTGGGCAGATGCTGTCAACACAGCAGCTTATTTGATTAATAGAAGTCCTTCAGTACCATTGGACTATAGTCTAGTAGAAGAAGTTTGGAGTAACAAAGAGGTAAGACTTTCACATTTGAAATTTTTTGGTTGTGTTGCATATGTACATATCAATGATCATGTCAGGGATAAGTTGGATCCAAAATCCCGGAAATACACTTTCATCGGTTATGGTGGAGATGAATTTGGATACCGTATTTGGGATGATGAAAACAAAAGGGTGATCAGAAGCAGAGATGTGATTTTTAATGAAAATGTGATGTACAAATATAGGCACACAGCAGAATCCACCGAACCAGTTCATAGAGAATCAACCTATGTAAATATGGATAATGTCCCAGAATGTGTCGGGACACACCAGCAGAATGCCAAGAATCCTCAGGCGGAGGAACCAGTGGAGCAGATCGTCGCACCACCGCCTCTTACTCCAACTCCAGAGCTTAGGAGATCTACTCGGCCCCATGTACCAAACAGAAGGTATATAGATTATTTACTTCTTACAAATGAAGGAGAGCCCGAAAGCTATGATGAAGCATGTCAAGCAGGAGATGCGAGCAAGTGGGAGCTTGCAATGAAGGACGAGATGAAGTCCCTCGCCTCCAACAGAACGTGGGAACTAGTTGAGTTGCCCAAAGGTAAGAAGTCCCTTCACAACAAGTGGGTGTACAAAATCAAAGAGGAGCATGACGACTCCAGAAGATACAAGGCTCAGTTGGTAGTTAAAGGCTTCGAGCAGAAGGAAGGAATTGACTACACCGACATTTTTGCACTAGTTGTGAAATTGACAACCATCAGATCTATTCTGAGTATTATAGCCTTAGAGGGTTTACATCTTGAGCAGTTAGATGTGAAGACGGAGTTTCTTCACGGTGATATTGATGAGGAAATCTACATGCATCAACCAGAAGGATTCTTAGAGAAAGGTAAAGAGAATTTGGTGTGCAGGTTGAAGAAGAGCTTGTACAGTATCAAACAAGCTCCTAGACAATGGTACCGGAAATTTAATGGCTTTATGCACAGGAATGATTTTCTAAAGTGTAACGCCGACCACTTTTGCTACTTCAAGAGGTATCAATATAGCTATATCATTCTGTTGTTATATGTGGATGGCATGTTGATTGCAGGACCAGATATAGAAGAGATCAGGAAATTGAAGCAGCAATTGTCAATGGAATTTGACATGAAGGACTTAGGCTCAGCGAAGCAAATACTTGGGATGCAGATCTCCAGAGATAAGCGATAAGGAACATTGCAGTTATCTCAGTCGGAGTACATTAGTCGTGTTCAACAGAGGTTTAACATGAGTAGCGCCAAAGTAGTAAATACACCTTTGGCAGGACACTTTTGCCTCTCCAAGGATCAGGTTCCCCAGATAGATGAAGAGAAGGACTTCATGGCTAAGGTACCTTACGCCTCAGCCATTGGAAGTCTCATGTATGCCATGGTTTGTACCAGACCGAACATTGGCCAAGCAATGGGAGAAGTCAGTAGATTCTTGTCTAATCTAGGGAAGACTTACTAGAAAGCAGTGAAGTGGATCTTCAAGTACCTCAGGGGCACTATTGATAAGTGCTTATGTTTCGGCAAAGGAGATTTGAAAGTCAAAGGGTATGTAGATGCCGATTTTACTGGTGAAATTGATCACCGCAGGAGCACCACTAGATACGTGTTCACTATTGGCACAATAGCTGTTAGTTGGATGTCGCAGATACAAAAGATTGTTGCCCTATCCACTACAGAAGCTGAGTACGTAGCAGTGACAGAAGCCAGCAAAGAGATGATTTGGCTTCAGGGTTTGTTGACAGAGTTTGGGTTAAAGCAGGAGAGGAATGTTTTGTACAGCGACAGTCAGAGTGCGATACATCTGACAAAGAACTCTACATTTCACTCCAGAACCAAAAATATCGGATTGCGTTATCACTTCATCAGATCTTTACTAGAAGATGGAGTACTGACACTTGAAAAGATTCAAGGTAGCAGAAATCTAGCTAACATGTTGATGAAGGTAGTGACTACAGAAAAGCTAAAGTTGTGCTCAACTTCAGTTGGTCTTCATGCTTGAAGACAGACATGAGCACATCATTTGCCTATACACTGGTTGAGATGTTGTCTCCGTCTCCAAGTCGGAGATTGTTGAGATTGTAGGTGTGGAGTTGCCATCAGCCGCACCAGCCCAGTCGCTAACTTGGACATTGAAGACCGGCGGCCACCTACTCTGCAGACTTTGTTGAAACTGCAGCCACCGTCTTTGAATTTTTCCCCCCCTTGTGTGTATATATATATATATGTGTGTGTGTGTGTGTGTGTGTGTGTGTGTGTGTGTGCGTGTGTGTGCAGCAGTGTGTCATGAGAGGTGTGAGAGATGTGTATGTAGTGTGAGTGCTGTAAGCGTAGAGTGTTGTGCAGTGCAAAGAGTTGAGGAGTGAGAGAGAGAGAGAGAGAGAGAGAGAGAGAGAGAGAGAGAGAGAGTTGAGTAGAGCAATGTGGCTACTCCTCTGTAATTTTTCTCCCAGTATAGTGTAGTGGTGTGTGCTCCCGTGGACGTAGGTTGATTCGACCGAACCACATAATTCCGATGTTCCGGTGTGGATGTGTTTGATTTTTCTTCATGTGTGATTGTTGCTCCCCAACACTTTGTGTTAGTTCGTGGTAGAAATTAGTATTTGCTACATTAAATTTAATTGTATTGAATAATATTTGGTGATTTGAACCATCATTTGGGAACCCCCAATTTGAGGTTAGGGTTTTTTTTCATATCTTAATTTGTTCATATTTAATTTATTTGAACTTGTTCTTATTTTGTTAAGATTTGGAATTTTGAGTACAAATTTTTGTTAGTTCATGGAAGAAATTAGTATTTGATACGTTGAATTTGATTGTGTTGAACCAAATTTGGTGATTTGAATCATAATTTGGGAAACCCCAATTTGAGGTTAGGTTTTTTTCATGTCTTAATTTGTTCATATTTAATTTATTTGAATAAATGATGAATGCATATGAAATTGTGTGTTTGATAGCATGAAATTTTATTATATGATTTGTATTTTTTTTTTTTATCTTTTATTTATGTTAGAACACTAAAAGGTTGTCATGTATGCATTTGCTAAATTTATTTTGTTTCCAAATTTTTAATAAGCATGTGATGAACTTAGTCCGATTGTTATGGTAGATATTAAATAGTTCGTGTTGTTTCTTCTCTATTAGGTCTACCTTCGTTATACTAGGTATTTGTCGTATTAATAAATCCTCAATATTTTAGTAAGTGCATCCATCTGAGTGGGGGCAACTATTTGTGAAGGTTGCAAGATTTGTATACTTCAAATTAGAAATTGTTGATTGTGTACAATGTTCGGCTACACATAACATCGTTTGTAAAGTTGATGGGAAATGGTAAACACAACATGACAACACGTGCAACATATGAAACGTCACTAGTTTTATTAAAAGAAGAAACTTTAATAAAATGTTGTCATTTTAGTTTCCTTTTTTGTGAAGAAGTCATGCAAAGTATGTTGAATAATTATAATTATTATTATTGAAATTATGATAATGATATTGGCCTATATTCCATATTGCATACAATTTTACAACGAGGGCATGCCATAGACGTAGGAATGTGCAAATCAGTTGGTTCGAAGGGGCAAGATTTAGGGAAGGTGTAGGATATAGGAAAGAAATTATACAAGGGATCTGTCCCTCCATATGCCTATGTACCTGTTTTATAGGGGTAAAATATAAAGTCAATGTTTCCATATTTATTAACATTGAATGTAAGAGAAGCATGACATAGCGAAAATTATATCTACTTGCCTTTTGATTAAGGACTCTTCGATGGGGTGTCAGATAACAACAATCAAATCCACCTTAACCAAAGAAGATTAAGGTGATAATTAGGGTGATGGAATCCTCTGTTTCGCTTCCTACTTATTAACTCCAACACTACCAAAACCCCAAAGCTAAAGACATCATATTTTATAGAGTACAACCCATCAATTGCGTACTATGGGGGGCATGTAGTCATATCATATTAACTGTGCAAAATAGTTTGTTGTTTTCTTTATATATTTAAAAGTAATACTAAAATATTATTTTCCAATTAATTGAAGTCTAAAGGATACAATTTTCTATTTTTCATAGGTCTTTACTGTTGACTTTTTGAGTCTGATCCTTGTTTTGATAATGACAAACCACAATATCCCACTTATGTAATTGAGTGTGAACAGGTTTATATTTCTGTAAGCACAAGTGATGAATGCAAAATGGAAGTCGTAAAGAGCACTAAGAAGAACACCAATCGGCATATTCCATGGAGCATTGAGGAGCAGAAGATACGAAGACTTTATTTATTTTTTGGGTTGTAATAGTAATTAGGGTTGAATGTGCATGCAACTTACATGATTTAAAATTGAAGCTCTACCTGACCTTAGATTGACCATAGGACCTCCAAATAACATGAAAAACTCTATTCATAAAATTTCTAACTTATACAAAGGTTTTTAAATGGTTTTAAAGTTAAAAGAAGGCAAAAACTAAATTTTTCAATGGGGTCAGTCAACCAGCCAGTCGACTGAATGTTAGAAATGAGCAATTTTTTCACTCAATTAGATCTCATCTCAAACCATGTTCAACATAAAAATTGTGGAATTTTCCCATAGCTTGAGTTTGATACTAAGAACGTCCAAATTGGAGTTACACAAAAAAAGTTATGGCCAAAACACTGAAACGTGTCTGTAAGAGAAAAAATCCCTTCCTGTTTCTTCCATCTCATTGATGGGCATTTTTCTCAAATCAAAACTCATTATCTTAAAATTTGTTCAACATAAAAGTTGTGATATTTTCTCTTATATTTATATTTATATCAAGAACATCCAATTTAGAGTTGTATATAAAAAGTTACGGCCAAAACACTAAACAGTGTCCGAGTAGAAAAGTCAAGGCCGGTTGACCTAACCTTCACTACGGTTGACCGAAACTCGTGGATTTCAAGCCTCGATCGACCGTATCTTGAGCCTAGTAGACCGACCTTCTCTGGAAAGTGTTCCAATGGCCGAAAAATGGCTAGTTTTTAAAATAAAAATATATTTTAAGGTCCCAATGGCTATATAACGGTCACAAGGGATTTTTGCCTATAAATATAACCCCAAAACACTTGAAAATTGCTGGAGAATCCCTTTGTTAATTTAGTTTATCATTCTTTGATTCTCCCACACTTCTATACCCCATTTGTTCTTTAACTTCTCATCTTTCTCCTACTCTTCTTTTATTTGAAAATCATTTTGGGAGAAAATATTCTTGGGGGTTTTATGTGAAGAGGCTTGAGCATATATCATATACATATATATTGTTTGATGACCTTCTTCTTTCATTTGTGATATATTTTCAAAGATTAAAATTTCTCCTATTCTCTTCTTTTGAAAACCATTTTTGGGGAAAATATTTTTGGGGTTATATTTAAAGAGGCTTGAGCATATGACATTCTCTATATGTATATTGCTTGAAGGCCTTTCTATTTTTCATGTTTTCAAAGATTAAATTTCTCCCATATTCTTTTAATTGGAAAAATATTTTTTGGAGAAATTTATTGTGAATAATGTCTTGAAAGCTTGGGCTAATATTCTTGCTCATATATTTTGCTTGAATGCCTTCTTGGGATTAATTTTACTAAGGTCAATCATTTTGAAGAAAACCCTAATATTCTCCTACTCTTATCTTGAACTACATTTGTTGGAGAATTTCTTTGGGTTATACAAGAGGGAGCCTTGAGCATATATCAATTTAATATACACTTGCTTGAGAAGCTTCTCCTTCTATTTTTTAAAGGTCAATCATTTTAGAAAAGAAAATCATTTTCCAAACTCTCAAGTTTTACTTGAAAAATATTTTGAGAGAAAACTCATACTCTACATGAGCTTCATTTCAAAATCATATGAGAATGCATATTAGATTTTAATGTTGTACATCTCTGCTTGTATTTCAGAAGCATATTTTATATACAAAATGATTTTATTGTAACGGTTCGATTCAGCCTATTAATTGAACTGGGTAGTCTCAGCCCCGCAAGTGAGACTGGTTCAGTTCAGCCCGTTAATTGAATTGGAGAGTCTCAGCCCCGCAAGTGAGACCGGTTCGGTTCAACTCGGAATTGAACTAGGGAGTCTCAGCCCCGTAAGTGAGACTAGTTTGGATCAGCCTAGTAATTGAGCTGAGGTTTTCCTCGCCCTGTAAGGAGAGGATGTAAAAGGCTTTTGCTCCGTCCAGTTAAGTGAGCAAGTATAGTGGAATTCTTGGGGGTAAGTCCAAGGCGGGGATGTAGGCTGGTTTGGCCAAACCTCGATATCAAATCTGGTGTGTTTCTTTCTAACTTATTTAAATTCTTGCACTTTAATTTCAGCATGTGTATGAATGTTTATTTAATGTCGAAATTATTTTCATGCATACATTTGATTTAAATAAGATACTGCACACGTGTATGTTTGCTTTTATTGTTAAACTCGCTTTACATACACGTATACATGTTGAATGGGATATGATATTGTGGTGAATCGACGAATTGTTTAAATTAGCCAAAAAGTTTTTAAAACCCAATTCACCCCCCCTCTTGGGATCACACCAATTCTTATGCCATATGTGCCACCGATTGTTAGGAGTTGTGCCATTTGACACTGCGATGCATGGTTCCCGCATCCACATGCGATATCTACAAACGCAATTCAGTCATTTACCAGCAGATGCATATGATCATACAATCGTCTTCTTCGCATGAGCCCACATTTTGCGCTTGATATGTGGGGCATTATTTTGCGATATGTCGAGCAGTACGCCCATATAATGTTCCTCCCCTTGTTAGAAACCTTACGTAGATTAGTTTGTATAGCTGGGGATCGGCAACTTTGGCGTGGTTATACAGAGAGATGTGTCGCGCCACAAACCCATTGAGGAGGGAGATCTCTGCTCTACGTTTACTTCAAATCTGGGCATGGGAGAGATGTCTCTCCCTAGCTCCTTCACGCCTGGGTATGCTGCAGATTGAAAGGATGCAAGCAGTCATCCAGTTGAGCGATTACCACTAGCATACTGGTTAGTAACAACTTCTGTTATAATGGAGTTGTGCTCTATAACATATGAAGTAGTACTTACTACTAGGTTACATTCTAATATTTATGTTTTCATTTTGTACGGGTGGAGGGACGACATGAGGGCTCCATTAGTTGCAGAACATACATTACCCTGGTACAAGTTCGAGTTGGACATTTACCAGGATCATGAGGTATTTTATTCAAATCATAGTTTAAGTTCATAACACATTATCTATTTTTCTGTAGGAGATATGTATAGTCTACTTAACTTTTTTTTTTTTTCTGTTTATGTGCAATTCATATGAAGGTCGTACACTGATGAGATTATAGTTGACTTATCCATTAATTATCACGTCGGGAGTGACTTGTGGGTACCTTGAGTTCCACTCATATGTTTTCATATTTTGGAGTGGCATCTCCCTAACTGATTTTTGCATCAGTTTGGCTATCGGCAAGGCATTCCCGACCCCTTCTCTACATAGGGGGTACATCTTCATGGGTACAACCTCCATATAGTTGACAGATGAGGTCGAAGGATGACCGGTTGGATGACTTTTCATAGGATGTATGTGGATATGTGGTCGGATCGAAGAGAGCATATCATCCTAGTGAAGTTTGAGAATGGTCCTTTGCGCCCCGATGACCCATACTTCAGGTGGTATAAGTCCATCACACGATGCTTCATGGATAGGACTGCATCTCTATATATAAGCCTCGTAAATAGACATTGACCCACGCATTGTACTTATGTTATGTGGATTTTATGGAGGCTATGTACTAAATAAATTTTGTTCTATACTACAGGCAGACACACTAGAGGAGGTAGATTTGATCTCGCAGTACAGGGATTGGTGAGGTCTGGATTGAGGATTGTCCATGAGGATAGACGACGGACACATGTTGTAATAACCCGAAAAAAAAAATTTTAAAAAAATTTAAAAAAAATTAATTAATTAAAATTATCAATCAATTAATTAGTTAAACATTATTAAATTAATATGTTAAATAAACAAATAAAAAGGAAATAGTATGAAAAAAAATTAAGAGCAATTATTAATTAGTTAATTAATTAATTAATTATTATTAAATTAATTAATTAAATTAAGAAGTAAAATAAATAGTATGATAAGGAAAAAAACATATTGAAATAAGATATATATATATATATAGGTAAGTTATTATAATATATATAAGTTCAAGTAAAAGCAAAAGAAAAAAAAGAAAAAAGAAAAGAAAAGAAGGAAGCTGAAGCTTCCTCGAATTGCAAAGATCTCTCTTTGCGTCTCACTGTGCTCTCTCCTGCTCCTCGTCCACTCTCCGTCTCCGCCTCTCTCTCCCCTCATTTCTCGACGAATATTCGACCTATCGGGAAACGGAAGGTGTCATTGGGTTTCTAACTCTGCCACCAACTATTCTACTGGAGTGAATTTATCGTGGGAGCGGCATAAACATCATTCCTAGGGAAAGGTATATTTTTCCTAATTTCTCAATTTCTGGTTAAATCTATTGTTGAATCGACGATCAGACACCACCACGAGGTCCTAATCGTCATCGTCGTCATTTTGACGTAAGTAATTTTTCAATTGAGGTTTTCTATGCCCTACTCCAAAGCGAGAGTGGGATTTGGAAAATTTTGTAATTTGGCTATATTTAAGGGTATGCTTATTTATTTAGAATTTATGGGTTTAGGAAATATTAAAATAATATTTTATTTAGAATTAATTACATGGAACTAGAATTTTTAATTTCAGGATTCGGGTGAGCGCCGCAGGTATCTTTTTTGGGTCCCTGTTGGCGTAGTTCAAGAAACTAGGTAAAGAAAAAATATATATATTAAATCAGAATTTTTATGAGTTTAATGAAAAATAAATTGTGTTATATATATGTGTGTGTGTGTGTGTGTGTGTGTGTGTGTGTGTGTGTGTGTTTCGGTATGAGTTTAAAATGCCAACCATTTAAATTATGTTTTTCTGAGTTTAGGGCTATTTATTATATATGTATGTGCGAAAATGAACTGATGAAAGTGGGAAATATTTCTCAGGACAATTATGTAAGAAATGAAAGGTATTTTCAGTGTATAAATATTAAATGTTGGTTGGCTTATTTTACAGGCAATGTATGAATTTTATTGCTAAACTGTGTGGCATGAGATTCTGTGCAAATATATGTTAAATGTATAAGATGCAGGTTAAGTAAGTAATGCAATGTGAATAAAACATGATATGGACTATGCTGCTTGTGTGTGTTAATGCAACCATGTAAACAGTTGAAAAATATTGGGTAAAACAGTTGAAAGATGTTGGGTAAATGTATAACAGTTGAAAAATGCTAGATAAAACAGTTGAAAGATGCTGGATAAAATAGCTGAATGATGCTGGGTATGAAATGAAATAAAATGAAAAGGGAAATGAATGGAATGGAAATAAAATGTAAAATGTGAACAATGTAAAATGGGAAAGAGTCACTTAAAGTGAAATGAAATGCAATGTTTAAGTTATGAACATGAACGGATCTGTATGATTGAATAATGACAAAAAAGAATAATGTATTATGATATTAGAAGTATTTATGTATGTAGAACATGTTACGTTTGGGCGGGGCGCACTCTTTGCCTGAGGGCTTACTGAGTAAGGCGAGTGCACTAGTAGCTTCAGATGTGGCAGTTGCTGCATAACATACTAGGGCAGAGGGAACCTACCTGTATGGACAGGTAGATTCCCCTATTCTTAGGGCCTTTCCCGGTAAGCTATTATTAAATCTAACACTTGAGCGCTTACTGAGTAAGGTGAGTGCCCTGGTATGCTTTATTAGTGACCTTAGGGTTACCTAAATATCATAGTAGAGGGGGGCTACTTGTGTGGGCGGGTAATCACCCCTATCCTCGAGTAATTTTGTGGGTTAAATCTTTTGCATGTGTTTGATTAGGATCAGAGAATGGTTTCAAATATTGTGTTAACAATTTTTAAATGTTAAATATTATGTTGTTATATACCTCATGTTAGTCACACCCTGTGTTTAATATATGGTTTCTTCCCTTACTGAGATGTGTCTCACCCGAATATGAATTTATCTTTTTCAGGATTTCCTAGAACTCGAGGTTTTTATAGCATTATTGGGAAATAGAAAAAGAAAATGGTATATTTCTATGCTAACTTTAGGGAATGTAAATATTTTATATTTTATGTCTTATATTTTAAGGATGGTAAGTAAGGAATGATTGTGAAAATACTGAAATATTTTGGGAGTTATGTAGATTTATGGAAATGCAGGCGATGGATAATTTATTATGAATTATAGTTAGAATTAGCAAACTCTAATATTATGTTATATGGAGATTATGTTTATATTTTCCACTGCGTATATATTGATTTATGGATTATCAGGTATAATGCACCAGACCTGGGTTTAAGGGTTCGGGACGTTACAATATGGTATCAGAGCAATGTCCAGCCGAAAGTGTGATTAGATTCACATCACCTGGATATGGAAATATTTGAGTATTAGGTTAAGGATGATTTATACCAGAGTATAGGATTGAGTTGCGATAAGGATAAGGATGGGTAGATTAAGATACCGTTAGGAATTCTGAGTCGTATTTCATAAGCTTGGGGGTAGAAATCCTTTGATGGTCTTCTATGTTTTTCCGAAGAAGTAGCTAACTTCATAAAATCATGGTAAATCCATCAACAGTGATGTTTCCAAGCAGAGAGACTAGAACTTGAAATTAGAATTTGAAGGTTGAAATAATTGAGTGAGAGGGGGAAATCCTTGAAGAAGGGTGTTGGTAATGGTTGGTGGTTCAGTTAGGTGTTTGAGGGTTAAATTGAGGATTGTTTGCGAGTTTAGTTTAAATTTGTGGAGTTCCTAATTATTGTTATTCGAGGTTAACTTAGATTCATTGGGGTCACGAAAGATTTTATTCGAAATAGTATTTATCAATTTCGGAGATGAAATTCTTTAAAGGAAGGAAGAATATAATAACCTAGGAAAAAAAAATTAAAAAAAAATTAATTAATTAAAATTATTAATCAATTAATTAGTTAAGCATTATTAAATTAATATGTTAAATAAACAAATAAAAAGGAAATAGTATGAAAAAAAATTAAGAGTAATTATTAATTAGTTAATTAATTAATTAAATATTATTAAATTAATTAATTAAATAATAAGTAAAATAAATAGTATGATAAGGAAAAAAAAAACATATTGAAATAAGATATATATATATATATAGGTAAGTTATTATAATATATATATAATTATATACATATATATAAGTTAAATTTTAAATATATATATATAGGTTAAGTTAAAGTAAAAGAAAAAAAGAAGGAAGCTGAAGCTTCCTGGAATCGCAGAGATCTCTCTCTGCGTCTCACTGTGCTCTCTCCTGCTCCTCGTTCACTTTTCGTCTCCGCCTCTCTCTCCCCTCATTTCTGGACGAATATTCGACCCATCGGGAAACGGAAGGTGTCGTTTGGTTCCTAACTCTACCACTGACATTTCTACTGGAGCGAATTTATCGTGGGAGTGGCATAGACACCATTCCTAGGGAAAGGTATATTTTCCCTAATTTCTCAATTTCTGATTAAATTTACTGTTGAATCGACTATTAGACACCACCACGAGGTCTTAGTCGTTATCGTCGTCATTTTGACGTAGGTAATTTTTCAATTGGGATTTTCTATGCCCTACTCCAAAGCGAGAGTGGGATTTGAAAATTTTGGTAATTTGGCTATATTTAAAGGTATATTTATTTATTTAGAATTTATAGGTTTAGGAAATATTAAAATAATATTTTATTCAAGATTAATTACATGGAACTAGAATTTTTAATTTCAGGGTTCGGGTGAGCGCCGCAGACATCTTTTTGGGGTCCTTGTTGGCGTAGTTCAAGAAACCAGGTAAAGAAAAAAATATATATATATATTAAATCAGAATTTTTATGAATTTAATGAAAAATGAATTGTGTTATATATATATATATATATGTGTGTGTGTATATGTTTCGGTACGAATTTAAAATGTCAACCATTTAAATTATGTTTTTCTGAATTTAGGGTTGTTTATTAGATATGTATGTGCGAAAATGAACTTATGAAAGTGGGAAATATTTTCAGGACAATTATGTAAGAAATGAAAGGTATTTTTAGTATATAAACATTAAATGTTGATTGGCTTATTTTACAGGCAATATATAAATTTTATTGCTAAACTGTGTGGCATGAGATTCTGTGCAAATATATGTTAAATGTATAAGATGCAGGTTAAGTAAGTAATACATTGTGAATAAAACATTATATGGACTATGCTGCTTGTGTGTGTTAATTCAACCATGTAAACAGCTAAAAAATGTTGGGTAAAACAGCTGAAAGATGTTGGGTAAATGTGTAACAGCTAAAAAATACTGGGTAAAACCGCAAAAAGATGCTGGGTAAATGTATGACAGCTGAAAAATGTTGGATAAAACAGTTGAAAGATGTTGGGTAAAACAGCTGAAAGATGCTGGATATGAAATGAAATGAAATTAAAAAGGAAATGAATGGAATGGAAATAAAATGAAAAATGTAAATAATGTAAAATGGGAAAGAGTCACTTAAAGTGAAATAAAATGCAATGTTTAAGCTATGAACATAAACGGACGTGTATGATTGAATAATGACAAAAAATAATAATGTATTATGATATTAGAAGTATTTATGTATTTAGAACATGTTACGTTTGAGCGGGGCGCACTCTTCGCCTGAGGGCCTACTGAGTAAGGCGAGTGCACTAGAGCTTCAGATGTGGCAATAGCTGCATAACGTACTAGGGCAGAGGAAACCTACTTATATGGGCAGATAGATTTCCCTATCTTTAAGGCCTTTGTCGGTAAGCTATTGTTGAATCTAACACTTGAGGGCTTACTGAGTAAGATGAGTGCCCTAGTATGCTTTATTAGTGACCTTAGGGTTACCAAAATATCATAGTAGAGGGGTGCTACTTGTATGGGCAAGTAATCACCCCTATTCTCGAGTAATCTCGTAGGTTAAATCTTTTGCATGTGTTTGATTAGGATCAGAGAATGGTTTCAAAAATTGTGTTAACGATTTTTAAATGTTAAATATTATGTTGTTATATACCTCATGTTAGCCACACGCTGTGTTTAATATATGATTTCTTCCCTTACTGAGATGTGTCTCACCCGAATATGAATTTATCTTTTTCAGGATTTCCTAGATCTCAAGGTTTTTATAGTATTATTGGGAAATAGAAGCGTTAACACAAATATCATGATCACGAGGACCATGGGCACATAGCAACGGTACCGTGCAAGTGCTAGCCTAAACCAAGCCAATTAGATTCTGATATCATATACATATACTAAAACTGTGATACATAAATATCTCATATCATTTATTTTCACATCCATCATATCATTTCACATATATACGTGTATCATGAAAATCATCGGCCCGTACGCCGGTATTACACATTTTATCATAGCTCGGCCCGTACGCCAGCTACACATAGCACAACCCGTACGCTGGCAAACAGTAATCACATGGCACGGCCCATACGCTGGCAAATCACATCCCATAGCACGGCCCGTATGCCGATAAATCACAGTCACATAGCACGGCCCGTTCCCCGGCAAATCACATAAAAATATCGGCCCGTACGCCAGTTTTCCATCATAAAAATCCGTATCATCCACATTCCCAGAAAACATTATTTCTCAACATTTTTACTCATGTCACACAACAAATTTTCCACATATTCAACATTTTCCTCAACTGTCAAAAACCCAAATATTGAGTAGAAAGTTTTTACCCAAAAGCATTCAAGTTTAACACCTGAGGGGTTCTTTGACCAATACTCCGAAACTGAAAGCCCCCAATATTAAATTTCAGTATTTTCATGTGCACAACATTTCTTATAACTAGTGCAAGACCAAATATGGCTTAAAAAGTCTTACCTCAACTCTTGGATGATTTCCAACTAGCTTTCTCCCACGATCTGCTCCAACAGATTTGGAGAGAACTCCGCCAGGAGCGTCGTGGTGACTTCGGATTGTCGATCTGATGTATATCTGGCCCAAAAATGATAAGAGAGAGAGAGCCAAAGGGGAGATAAAGAAGAGAGTGATGGCTTCTTTCATAAGATAAAAAAATTCGAATTTTCGTATATATAAAACAGAGGATTTCGTCGACGAGCCCGTTCTTCGTCGACGAGTCCTTCACAAATTTCATCGACGAGATCCTGTATTCATCGACGAAATTCAGGCTACCTCAAAACCCCTCTCGGTATTTTCTCGTCCACGAGCCCCTGTGTTCGTCAACGAATTCTCTTAAGCTTTCGTCGACGAATCCCCTGTATTCGTCGATGAAGTCCTGTTGATTCCCCCTTTTTCCATTAGTCCTTCCAAAGTTCAATGTCATCAACGAACGCTTTGATGGCCTCCTTCTATTTTCGGTTTCCATATCCCTTTTCTTTTATTATTTAACTACCATTTGATTCGGGTCGTTACAATGAATGTAGACAGTTGTGTATGAAATTTGTGAAAATATTGTTATTGATTTCCAATAAATTTTTTTACAGGTGCAAGCATGGATGGATACTCAATTTTAAGAGGAGACTCTGCCAAAATTTTTACAGTAATTATATGTAGTGTGTATGTGTACTGTTTTGTATGAAAGTTGTGAAAATACTTTTATCGATTGTTGATGACAATTATATATAATATTTTCTTTTGTTTCCTTCTAAGTTTTGATGAAGTGATGTGATATTCCTAGACTATATTTGATGTCATGAATGTGTTGGATTTCATGAAAATAAAATGTTCTTTCAAGGTAGGTACATGATGCTTGGTTTTGATTTTCATGATGATGTATGTGTGAAATACAATGCTAATGAAATGATGTATGGAAACACTAATCTTAAACTAAACTAGATGCAAGTGACAATTCTATGCAAATGCAAATGTCAGACTTGATGTAAATGATTTACTGTGGGGGTAAGACATGACACCAGCCAGCTATCCATCCAGAGTGTTATTTCATGTACAGTATATGAGATTATTTTTATGTATAGAAATTCAGTATGTTATACCATGTTATTATAAAACATGTTTTTCCCAGATATGATACAGACAGTTTTATCAAATATGATTTATGTATTGTTATATATATAACACGAAAATACTCATGTTGTCACACACTAATATTAGTTTATTTCCCTTACTGAGAGGTATCTCACCCCAGATTAGCTAGACAGGAGGACCGAACTCCGTGTTAGTTGAGGCAGTTTATACCACCCCAGTGGGAGGGTGAGTTACTGAGTTAGGGTCAGATGATTTTTGTATTATGATCCTAGACTTGTCTTTTTGGTTCTTTGGGTTGTAAATATATATAAATACTTAACGGATTTGTAGTACTCTGGTATTGTAACTGTTGGATGGTATGTGTGTAATTTATGTTTCCCGCTGCCTAGGTATCAGAATTGTATTTCATGTATATCCTCGGTACCCATGGGTCCAGGTTGACTATGATTTGTCAGGATTATTATATTAGATATTTTTATGGAGGGAAAAATGAAAAAAAAAAATTAATGATAAAATAGGCAAGTCGTTACACGAGTGTTGGGACCAGAAATAGTGCAGCAAGCCTACGATAAAGTCCAGCTCATTAAAGAAAGAATTTGTGCAGTTCAGAGTAGACAAAAGAGCTACGCTGATACTCGCCGCCAGAAGTTGGGATTTAAAGTAGGAGACCAGGTGTTTTTGAAGATAGCGCCACTGAAGGGAGTTATGAGATTTGGGAGGAAGGGTAAGTTGAGCCCTAGGTTTATTGGCCCTTTCGAGATTCTTAAAAGAGTAGGGTTAGTTGCCTACCAGCTAACTTTACCACCAGCTTTATTTAGAATTCACGACATATTTCGTGTTTCCATGTTAAGGAAATATGTCCCAGATTCCTCCCATGTCATCAGTTATGCCGAGTTAAAACTCAGTGATACTTTGGCTTATGAGGAAACTCCGGTGCAGATTCTAGACAGGAAGGAACAGGAATTGCGTAGTAAGAGGATTACATTAGTAAAAGTCTTGTGGAGGAATCAAGCAGTGGAAGAAGCTTCTTGGGAGCTTGAGGAAGAGATACGGCAAAAATACCAGCATCTATTTAGCGAGGAATAACAGTAATCAGGAAGAGATACAAGTAGATGTGTAATGTTTCTTTTATGCAGGTTAGTCAGTATATGTAATAATTTTCAGTTGGTAGGTAGTGTTTTGGTTTTGAGAGAATTTTATTTTAAGTATTTTTAATCTCTTAGAATCTTGAATGTAACCACGGTATTCCTCCACCATAAGTGAGGGCAAGTAATAAAATAAGTAGCTCATTTTCTTTAAAGGATGTTGTCAATGCAGATAGTAAATTTCGAGGACGAAATTTTTATAAAGAGGGGAGAATGTAGAGACCTGAAGAATTATAATAATTAAATAATAAAAGAAACGAGAGAAAAGGAATTTTTTTTAAAAAAGGGATTTTAGTAGGGTCTCGTCGACGAGTATAAAAGTGCTCGTCGACAAGCAGGGCTCTTGGGCTCATCGACGAGAACGCATGTCTCATCGACGAGAAGTTACCAAGAGGGCCGTTTTCAAGGCCTAAATCTTGTTGATGAGGAGTAGGTGCTCGTCGACGAGACTATTGCTTGGACTCGTCGACGAGGAGACGTTGCTCGTCGACAAGACCATATGGACATCACTCTATATATATAGCCCAAAATCGATTTCAGTGGAGGAAATTTTCGTTTTATCAATTCTTCTCTCTCTCTATACAGTTTCTCTCCCTTCTCTCTAAGTTTTCGGCTCTGATTCTCCTTGGTTCGACGATTAGAAGCTACCACGGTGATCCTAGGAAGATTCTCTACAACATAACCGGAACAGAAATTCGATTTGGGAAGTTTGAGAATCATCCCAACATTTGGGTAAGTTAGTTAATCTCAGTTTTATTGGGTATTTGGTGTTTCTGGACTAAGGAGAATATGTTAGGTAAGATAATACTAAAATTTGTTTGGGAAAAATGTTAATTTTAGGGTGTTGTACTGGGAACACTGCAGGTGTAGGATTGGGTGTTTTGTGGGCTTCTCAGTAAGCCAGATAAGGGGATAAATTAAGTTAGAATTTTTCATGAAATTATTTTTATTCTACAATACTTATTTTCAAGAAAATATGTATATTATAGAATTATTTTTGGAAATACTGATATGAACAGGGGTATGATTTAAATGTGTTTTATCAGAAATTATGATTTTAGAATAGATTTTACATTTAAAATGTTACTCATTTCTGTGTGGCATGAGTTGAAATTTCCATGTAATTATGTATACTAGAATAATATGTTTTTCCATATCAAACATGATATGATAGTTTTCAGGGCAATTATAAAACAATACAAGAACCATGATTTTAGGAATATAATGTTTAACAATATAGAGAAATCATGTTCAGTATATTATGATATGCCGGCGCAGATGCCATGATTAAATGTTATGTTATGCCGGTGTAGATGTCGTGATTTATGTTGGCACAGATGCCATAATCATGTATGATAAGACATAATTCATGAAATATTGTCAGATATTATTATGAAATACGAAAAAGTTATGTTCAGTATATGAAACATATTATATGTTATCAAAACCCGAATGGTATGGTTTAGTTCAGTTTTCAAAAGCACGGTACCGTAGCTATATGTTTAGAATTATGATAATGCTACCACACGACTAGTAGTGTGAGAGATGGCTGTCGATGTGGCTTCAGTGTAGAGTGGAGTTGTTTCCCTGGCAGTCCAAGACCAAGAGGGGCAGGCCCATCGTACTTAAGGTGAGACACCTCTCAGTAAGGAAGAAAGTGTTACAACAGTGTGTGACCACATATGCATATTTGAATAAAACCCATACATATATATATGTGAAACATTTCTTTACAATATTGTAATATATAAGATTTATTTGCACATTCTAGTATTTAAATCATGCATATGAATATTAGAACAACTACCAGCTTGTCATAACATGTTTTGCCTATTTAACTCGTGGCATAGGTTGTGCACAGATATCTCCAACAATGCCATGTTCGTGCAGGCATTTTTCAAGTATCTAATATATAGTCCAACTGCCCCCATTTGGTCTATTATTTCACCAATGGTTTTATTTCACCTGCTAGCCGACTATTTATGTACTCACACTGATTTACATGTGTGGTTACACTGTACCCTTCCAGCTAAGGAATTCCCTGCCATTGGGAGTATCTTTCACCTTCATTAATGAAGTTTTTTCAACTTCTCACATCGGAGTATCTTTCAACCCCATTTACTGGAGTATCTTTCAACCCCTTTTACTGGAGTATCTTTCAACCCCTTTTGTAGCAAGTTGTGGTTCCATTTATCATATATACAATTTATAGCAAAATATAGTAACATGTGCAATTCCAGTATTTTCACAAATTCAGATAATCACATCGGGTTCAAACCGGCACCTATCCACTCGGTTTACCCCTTTTTACATATATACAGCTCGGTGTATAACTAGCCTCTATTTTCCACATTTTTCGTATAACAAATTTGGAACTTCTGTTCCCATATCTCATATACATAGTATATCAAATTCATACATTTCCATTGCAACATATATCACACAAGTTTAATCCAAAATCCGCTAAATGATAAAAATCTGATAAACATCATTTAAATGTAAAAGTAAATGATTCAAGCATCTCCTACTATAGTTTAAATGCAAATAGGTGATTTTCACAACATTTAGAGATCATACGCCAAAATCCTCATTTTTACCAAAAATTGTAAAATCGTAAAACTGGCATTTCTACTTGGTAGAATTTAGCAAATAAGCAGTTAAATCATACATATAAGTATAAACTAACTTTTTAGCAGTTTAGTTTTTCAAAAATAAATGTTACAATCAATTTCCCTTTACCTTAAACTCGAAACGAAACTTCATACAAAACCGATCCAAACCGACAACCCAGGATCCTGAAAACCTAAACCATAGAACATAACCTTACTATAATTTCGTTGCTATCCAAATATCCAAAAAAATTGAGATCAAATTCTTACCTCGATTTTTGGGAAAACTCAAAAATCTTCGAAACGACGATCTGATCCGCTAAAATTGTAGAATTTCCTCTTCTGATCCACGCAGTACCCTCCGTTTTTGGAAACGAACGACGAATAGTGAAGAATCTTAGAGAGAGAGAAAGAGAGAGAGAGAGAGAGAGAGTTTTCGCTGGTTTAGAGAGAGAGAGAGAGAGAGAGAGAGCTTTGGAAGAAACTTAGTGTCTAAGCAACCAAAATGGATATTTATAGGGCCTTTGACCAAGTCCAACTCGTCAACGAGGTGGCATCTTTGTCGATGAATCCGCCACACAGCTCGTCGACGAAGCCATCCCTTCATCTTCGAGCCTAAGTTCGAGATATTTCTCTGACCCACTCGGTATTTGCTCGTTGACGAGGCTCTAAATTTCGTCAACAAGGCTCTGAAGGACTTCATCGATGAGTGTGATTCCTTCGTCGACGAACCAGCTTATTACGGTTTGGGTCTCTACAACTGATCGTAATGATCATATATCAACTAGTGGGTGGATATTCACCCTTGGTAGAGGAGCTATCTCCTAGGGTTCCAAGAAACAAAGCCTTATAACAGATTCTACTATGGCATCAGAATTTGTGGCTAAGATTTGTGTAGCAAAAAGGCATAATGGCTTAGGAATTTGCTATTAGAAATTTCAATTTGCCCGAAGCCTATGCCACCTATATCTTTGCATTGTGACAGTAAGACAACTTTGTCACAGGCACATAGTAATATATATATATATAATGGTAAATCCATACATATTGGCCTAAGACATAGTTAAGTGAGGCAGTTAATTACTGATGGGGTAATTATCATAGATTTTGTGAGATCAAGCCAAAATTTGGCCCATTAACAAAAAGACTTGCAAAAGACATGGTCGGGAAAACATCGAAGGGGATGGAACTTAAATCCATAACCCATAGTCACCAATGATGGAAACTCGATTCAACACTTGAAATTTTCAAGCTCTTGAGTTCAATGAGCAAAGTGCATCATATGTAGTGACTGAAAGCACTAAAATGTATATGTGTATCACATAATTCATTCCAAGAAAAATAGTGCTTTGTACCTGTAATGTGAAAAGGTGGAGGTTGAGTTTAAGCTCTTAATAGGTTTATAACAGGCTCTGTGAGGTACTTTAATTAAAGGGATACCTTTAATAAACCTACCTATATGAGTGTCGGAAGTGGTGCCGCTTCCTATGAGAAATGGATTTATCTCTAAAACACTCATCAAACTGGGATATAGACACGAGGCCAATCCACGCGTCGGCTTTTGGTAACACCCAAAGATTTGATAATTTGTGTGTGATGTGTATCCGGTTAATCAAAAGAGGATTGCTAGTTCAAAGTTCGTCTACAATGTTATCTTGATTAACTTTGATATGTATTCACTAAGTGAAGATTCAAGTTCTAAAAATACCTTCATTTATACATAAATTACCTCTTATCTAAATAAATTGTTTTTCATCTATATTTTGAAAATGGTGGGGGAATGTTGAATTATTTTTTAAAATATACAATTTTATGGGTGGGTTTTCAAAGTCTTCTTTGATGAATTTTCTAAAGAATTTAAAGTTATGTGGGTTTGATCCACATTGGAAAAAGTGGAAAAGAAAAGGTCGTTAATAAATGACAAGATGAAATAATCTCTTAAAATTAGTTAAGAGATGCAACATTTCGGAACGGATGCAACCTTTTGGAACAGATGCAACCTTTCGAAACAGATGCAACTTTTCAGAAAAGGCATGATTTTGTCTATATAAAGACAGAGCTAACTCCACGAAAAAAAAAAAAAAAAAATTCATCATTATCTTCTTCTCTTTCTTACAAAAAGTTTCCTCAAATTATATATTTTTCAAATCTGAATTCTATTTCCTGCAGAAATAGAATTCCAGAAAATATGTTTAGATTACTCTAATGGTGTCTGTGATCAATTTTCATTTGTATATAACGTAAACTGATATTAGATAATAATTTGGGTTTCATTGTATCCTGAAAACGTATTTGCTGACCCAATACACACTAATCTGATGGGAGCAAATAACATTTTAAGGAAAACGACATTGTAACGTGCTTTGAAGCAAATTTTCAGTATTACACCATTTTTCTCATATTATTCCTACAAGTGCCACCACTAAAAGTACACGGGAGAGTCACGAAAACGAATAGTGTTTCAGCATTTTTAGACCATGTAACATTGCTCAGTTTTCATTTTTTGATCCATGAAATGCCCGGTTTTCATTTCGGTAGTGGAAGTAACGAATAACCAACCACTATTAAGGACATGGTAGAAAGAAAAAGCGGAAGAAACGGGTTGCACAATATCAGGAACACCAAACAATTTTTACAAATCATCGCTAGAGATTTTTTTTAGCAGTTGGACCCTTTGCACAAAAACCTCATAGCATGATGATGCAGGTCCTCATGGGGAACCTCTTCAGCTGCTTAGACTGCAAAAGCAAAAGAGTGTAATTGAAACTTTTAGACTGCAGAAGGAAGAAGCATGTTAGGGCCACAAGGGGAATTCATATTTGGCTGTCTCCACCAGCACATGCCACTTTCTCTACACAATAAGGGCATAAAGTCTTACCAGCCTTTAGAAAAAAAGGGTCAATGTGCATGCTTGCCTGCTTGGAAACAAAAGGGAATTTTGAACTGACCAAGAAAAGGCAAAACTTTACATTGAGTGCCCAGGCTGAACATCATGGTATTGGCACCTTTTTCCTGCGTGAGCAAGTGGATGGAGCTGAGGCTGGAGACCAAAGGGAATTGCATGATCCCAAATGCGCCCTAAAGGGTTTGTTAATCAATTAGGCCATTCTATTTTCAAAGAAAAAAAAGTTTGGGTTTGGGCTACATAGCAGAGTTGTCCTCTTGTGTCGCACAAACTCTTCCATTGAATTTTTTTTGTAAGTAAACTTAATACATAAACCGCACGCAACTTGTTAATGTTATTCAAGCATATGCAGTATCCTAGTCTGATTTTATTTGACTAAAATAAAGCTTATAATTCATATAAAACAAGTGGGGAAAAAAAAAAGAAGGTGTTATTCACACTTTAAAGAAAAATGTTGTTCATTCTCCTATTTTTTGTTTTTTTCTCTTGTGGGTAATATGTCTTTTATCTCTCATGAGATTTGATAAAAAGATAGAAACTTCACCCTAAGATTTTAAAAATCTCATATACCTCCCTTGAGATTGTAAAAATTCTAAAAATCTTGCTTTTCAAGGCGTGGCTAAGATGGACTACAAGAGGTCTTAGCTTCCATGCTTCACTGCCCAAGGCTCCTGGTCATCAAAAAAGGGAAAAAAAAAATTCTATAGGTCTCTTATGAGGTTTGTCAAAAAGACACAGACCTCCTTTTATATTTGAAAAAAATATTAAGAAGAAGACAAATCAAATGTCAAGTGTGACTTGTGAGATTTTTTAAAATCTCATGTCAATTTCCTCAGATTTTTGAAGTCTCAAAAAGATCTTTTTGTCAGATTCAAAGGGAGTAAAAATTATCATTTGATACATTAAAAACTAAAAGTGAAATGCGAGATACTTTCTTTGAGTGCAAATAATGTCTCTCAAAATATATTCCTCCAAATAATAAGTAAAAAGAGTATAATCTAATTAATAAGATTCAAAGAATGAGTATGGTTGACAACTATATTGTAACTTACACCAAACCCACCCTACTCTCAAAACCTACAAAATAAAAAATTCTCAAGTTGAAACTAAAATATCACCTAGCAATAGAAAATCTTCAAGTTGAACATATTAAAATATCTCATTGATGATGCCTATACTCTGTAGGATGATTTTTTTAGTGTTGTTGTTCATTTATTAATTTGATAAAGAATGCCTGCTTGCTGCTTGAGTTTTAATTTCCACGAACATTCAATGGTCTAGGTTGTTGATCACTTGTTGGACCTTTCAAATTCAATAATTTATGTTTTTTTTCCTTCAACCCACAAAGAGAAGAAATTTCTAAGAAAACTTTAGTAAATTAATCAATAAGCAGCATACTCACTAATTGGAGTACTGATGCATGAAGAAAGAGCATAGGTTATAAATAAAATTGTAAATGTGTTTTATGTGTTAAACAAACAACTAAAAAAATGATTCCAATTCAAAATTTGATTGTTATTAACCTCATAACGTGTACCATGAGAAGAAATTACAAGATCAAGTGTTAGTTATGTAATAGTCAATCCTACTTGATTTTCACTTACTTAATCTATAAAAATGTCATTTTAAGCAAAATAAAAATATAGGATTCATAATTACATCTATTAGGTAAAGTATGATCTTGCATAGGTACGGTTCTTTTATAATTTCTTAAAAGTGAAATTATTTTACAATATCCAGATCATAATATTGTTTTTGTCATGTAAAATAAGAAAAGACAATTCATTATACGCACATATTCTTGTTGCTCTCAAACCAAGTGACCTTGATGTCAAAAATAACTTTCTTTGTTTAATTTAGGTAAAGTGTTATTTATTTTGACACATTAAATTTCAAAATGTTGTTACGTGACATGGTTGGTATTTATATAACAAACAAAAACAATGTATCTATTATAATAGATACATTGTTTTTGTTTATGTACCCAAGCTATAATCAAAATATCAAATTTTAGCTTGACTCATTACCCCTAGTAATAATGTGAAACATGAATTGCAAACACTTGAATTTATAGTAAGAGGAAGTGCGTATATCAACTCTGCATAAAAGGTGAGACATACAATGACACGCACCATCACTCAACACAAACACTAGTACTACTCTTTAATACATTTATCATTCCCAAACTATATATCTATATCTACCCCTATATTATCCCCTAATTACACTTGACCCCAGATAAAATACAGTCCACAAAAACCAAAAACCAAAAAGAACAACTCCCATTTACGACATACCCAACTCATGCCTCTCTGTCTCTCTTTCACTAACGTAGTTTTGAGGAGTAAAATAAATGAATATGATCATAGGCGTCTGAAGCTGGCAATGCCATGACCATTAACCAGCTCGGTCTCCCTTGATTCTTGGTCTTCTCTCTTCCTCTTGGGGAGGGACAAGGAGGAGATGGCTTTTGCTGATACCACCTTCCTCACTAGTAGCCTCCACATCGCCTCCTCCTTTCTCTTTTTCTCTGGCTGCATTTTCAACTTGAATTGCCTGCACGTAGAAGCCATTCTCATCATGGTCAACTATTTCATTCTCAAATTACTTAATTCACTAATTAGAGATTCTGACACTACCGAACCAATGTGTGCACAAGTCTCCCGGGGGAAAAAAAACAGTAAGTCGCTGTGGAGAAAAGTAATATGCAACCAACAAGGAAAGGGACTCGTACAAAATATCTGGTCCCATCAACCTAGATTTTTTTAAACCGAAGGCACTAGTAAAAAGAGAAGCACCATAGGACATTAATTACTGCTCTTTTCCCAAGATATTTTTAAAGCAATATCCCACAGGCGTTCCATGAAACTAGAACCTTCTGCTTGCTTTTTAAAAAATTTCATTTTCTTTTCATATTTGTCCATTTTTCATTCAAAGAATGGATTCTCTTTTTAGGTAAGTCAGACAAAAAAAAAAAACTATTCACTTTTACTGAGATTTTAAAAATACTAAACAACACTCCTATGATTTCAAAACACTCATACACTTTCTTTGAGATTTAATTTTTGGAATACTTGTGCCCTTCAAAATTTTTATCTCTTACAAAATATAATGGAAAGGTCAGGGAGGTCTTTGGACTTTTTAAAATTTTAAAGGAAGGTAATTAATTTTTAATTCTAAACTCAAGGAATGTCAATATCTTTTGCCCTTCTTTTTGTATATACTTAATATAATTTCTAAAGATAAAAGAGCACTTAAATGTCACTAATTAACTTAGAAATTCTTATAAGTTCTACCCCCTATAATATTAATTATGAATCTAAGCATGTCATAATAATAATAATAATAATAATAATAATATTATTATTATTATCCCACTTGAGAAAAGTGTTGACAAAGTTTGGTATATACATTTTTGTCGACCACCTTATGAATAAGGTGCAGACCTCGTTGGGTTGGATGTATTACTCTATTATTAGCATGTCGCTGTCTTCTTCTTAAATATCTTTTTCTTGTGCGTGCGATTTAGAGGGAAGCTAACACTGGGAGATTAACAATTTACCGGCCCATTGGGCCGACAACGACTGCGACAGCTAAGATATGGGTGTAATTTGGAAGTAAGTTTCGAAAAGGTGTACAGCCCATGAGATAGCGACGGCCCATCAGCCGCCCCCAAGGCCCAAACAAATAAGCCCTTCCCCACTCCATAAAAGCCCAGATTCCCACACACTCGTTTTTCTCTATTTCTTTTTAAAAATAAATAAATAAGTGCCCGCAGATAAGCGATAACTGATAAGGTCACAACCCCATCCCCCATGCACGTTTGCAAAAAAAATAAAGCATACGAAGACAGAGACAAAATAGCCTATACTGGCGCTGGCTGGCATGGGGTCATCAAAACCAAGTCGTTTAGCACTTTGGTAAGAAGAGTTACCTGCAAAGTGGGACCCTACAATGCTCCGGTTGGTCGCAGATGGAGGAGTGAAGGCGGAGCAGCTGCCACATCCGTCGGCACCGCGAGCATCCTCCGCCGTTCACCCTCTTCTTGCAAGCCGCGAAGTGACGGATCAGCAGCTGCAGACCCTCGCACGTGCCGAACTTCCCACACGGTGCCTTCTTCTCGTTCGGATCCGCGTCACAAGGGCCCACGCTCGTGCACCCCTCCCTGCATATGTGCTCCAAACACTCCATTGCCTCGCTCAGCTGCAAGTACACGCTCTGTTCCTCTCTCTGTTTCCTACTCCTCTTCTTCCTCTGTTCACAAACCAACCATTAATTTTTAATCAACCAAATCCCAACTTCCATTTTCAAATTTTAGAAAAGCAATGTTCGATTACGCAATGGACTGTGGACAACAATCTCTTGCTCGAGCCACGAATTATGAATACAGAATCCCAATTGCAATTTTTAACGGAACAGCTCGATTAAATTCGCAAAAAGATTTTTAGCTTAATTTCAATTGGAGTTAATGGGGTTTCTACAAATCATTATTAATTTCTATTTTCAGTAATTGATGAATTACGCATCTCTGCATTGACTTACGGACTATAGTCTCTTGCTCGAGCTTTTAATTATTTCCCAAAATCCCAATTGCAAATGTTGTGACTGAACAGCTCGATTTTTCAAATTCGCAAATGATTTTTTGAGTTTAAAATGGAAGGGTAAGCTAATAAATTGAAATTACCGATTCAGCTTCGTCCATGAACTGAAGAATCTCGAGCTCGAGCCAGGGGTCGTGATCTTGCAGGAACTTCCATCCCTCCGTCGCCTCCACGGCCTTGAAATGCGCAGACACGAGCTTCATGCATTTCAGGTAAAGATCGGGTGCGTCGCAGAGCCTCGCCAGTTGGAGCACGTCCACCACGTTCTCCACCGTCAGCCGTCCGATCAAAGCCTTGGTGCATCTCTGCTTCAACAGCGGCAACGAGAACACGTGGGACAGAGCCAGCAAATGAATCCCGTACTTCTCCATCTCCTCTTCAGTGCACCTGCATACAAGGGCGTTTTCGTCATTTCACCCTCCTCAACTGCCTACTCAAAAAAAAAATCTAAACAATTATCAAACCGGCCAACGGTAAAAATACGCGAGGCTAGAAATCTGCCGCGTGTCATGAAATGGAGGATGAACGGCTAGATCAACTCCACACGCATCCTCAATTTAATTTTATTTAATTGTATAAATACAATGAATTTAGAAGAACACGCGCAAAGAAAATTGAAAATTCGAGTCAGACTTTGGGTTTGACTTCGACACCACAGCCGTCAGATCGATTCGGGGCAAGGACGCAGATCTCGAATCAACGGCTGAGATGCAATGATTGAGGTGAGTTTAAAAAAAATGAGAAAGGCGTGTGGACGGCGACTGACCTGACGGAATAGAGAAATCGAACAAACGCGGCGACTGCTTCGCAAGGAACGCCGAGAATCGGAATCACTCTCTCTGATCTCCGATGCTTGCGAGGCCGATCTAAGATGCTTTCCAGCACCGTCGACGCTGAAGCCTTCGATTTCACATAACAAATCCAAAAACAAATAAAAATTAGTCGGCTGTGTCACTGATTTTCAATCAAAATCCCTTCGGAATGAAATGTTTATTGAAATATAGAACAAAAACTCGCTTCTGAAAATCAAAATTAATAAAGTTCTCCTCTAACTTTATCAGAAACACGGAATTGGAAGGGAGAAACAGAACAACAATTAAAAAATCGCACTTCGGTTTTTATTTAGTTCGCATTTTCGATCCTATTTTCAGTTTAAAAAACAGATTAAATCTTCCGAATGAATTTGCTCCTACAGAAACGCGAACCAGTTGAGGATGTGTGAATAGAAAATCAGAGCGATGCAGTACCAAGATGCCAGTGTGCGCAGGGATGCGAAGTCCGCTGGATGTGAGGACTTGGACGTCGGGCGGGGGCATTTCACCGGCCCTTATCTTATCAACCACGAACGACGGAAGTCCGTGCAGATCACAGGCGGAACTGTTCGCCGGCATAGGCATATTGCGATTGTCTTCCATAAACAGATATAAATGAACGTCTTGAATGAGTTCTTCTGCGAGACCTTAGAGGGTTGTCCTGCCTTTATAGACACCAGAGGAGAGGAAGGAGACAAATTAAAGAAAATAAAATGAATTACAGGCGTGCTGAATCCCACGCTCCTCTTTCCGCGCGTGGTTAGCACTCTCCAAGGAGAGGAAAACTCAATCGCTTTCCAATTTTGCCCCTGCCCTTCTGAAGATTCCGTGCGGGCACAGGCCGGTGAGGCTGGCAGCGATAAGCGGCCTCGTCAGCGCCTGCAAGGCCGAGTATATTAAGACTTAAGAGTCTACTCAGTCTGACGTGTCTCGGCATGTCCAATCCATTCCATGTGGCACAAGTTGGTGGTCCTCTCTCGTGCGCGGTGACTATACCATGCAAGAGTAACTTAATTATGTACATCTTAAAGAATCAAAGATGGATGTGATTGGACTGCCCAATGTAATAAACTCTCCAGTTAAAAATATTCGTAAACTTAAGGAAAGATAGGAGCCAAAAAAAAAAATGACACTTATCCTATCTATTTATGAGAATTGGAGGATGTTAACTACGACATCCTAACAAATTCAAACTCCTTTTCTATGGTTGTAAGGAATAAATGTTGATAGAAAAATGAAACAAAAGGGAAGAGCTGACAATCAATAGAATTGGTAAAAAAAAATCAATTTAGTGTGATATAATATGGGATAAGAATTCGAAAAAGACAATGGCATCCATTATTTTGAGGGATAAAAATTTTTTGTAGATCAGAATATCGGGAGACAAGGTCTTTATATCTTCTTTATTGCAGGCTGAAACATAGGCAATCAGCGAAAACCTTGATTAAGTTATTAATTAAAATTATAATAACTAGCTAATGACATTAACTTTGATGTATGTAATGATTGGAAATTTGCCATGGAATGTCCTTTGGACTTCTATTGTGTAAGGATACCATATTAAAAGCTTATCCTATGGGGTTAGTCCCTTTATTAATGAATATAATTTGCAGTTTGCTTCAAGTCGAAATTTATGTAAATAATTTTAGAAAATAGAAAGACACAAACTTTTCTTAAAGTTTGACAAAAAGATATGGGCATATCTGAAGTTTTAAAAAATTTTATAAATGTCATTTTATGTTTTGGTAAAAAAACATTGCCCTTTTTTGAGCAAAAAATTTTATAAATCGCTTTTTAGATTTGGCAAGAGGATACAAACTTTTAAAATTTTTTACCAAGAAAATTGTAAAAAAGGTACAAGTGTTCCAAAGTATCAAACATATTAAGAGAGGTTTGTAAGATTTTAAGAACTTTAGAAAAGGTTTTTGTCATACCTTAAAATGGTTTACACAATTTTTTAAACCTCAAAATTAAAAGGTTTACATTTAATTTAAAGGGAGGTGAATGTCTTTTGTCCTTAGAAGAAAATACAAGTGAAAAATGGGAGGTGTAATTGTTCAAAAATTATATATCAAAAAAATGGTACATTTTTTAAACTTAAGAAAAGGTATTTTTTGTAAAATTCTATAAAAAAAAACAACTTAAAAGATTTGTACAACTTCAAGATAGTATTTGGGATTTTGAATTTTAAATTTTAGATTACAATTTTTATGAATCTAAATGAGATTTAATATAACTTTGTATTAAATTTTATTCAAATTTAAATTAAAAATCCATACTACATGCTTAGGAGTTACAAATACAGGGTAGGGAAAGTTTATATTTTTTACTAAAATCTTTTACGCTTGTTTGGAGAGACTTTCAATTTAAATTTATATCAAAATTTATTCAAATTTATCTAAATTTAAATTCCCAAATGCATCATTAATTTATATTTTTAGTAAGGACCAATCAAAAACGTCCACGTTGAGGGCACTTTGACCAGATCCACATGGAAGGCAACGATTGGTTCCGTACAGGAACAGCTTACCAAAAGAATCTCATGCCTGCATTTTTATTTTTATTTTTTTCCAGCATACTTTGAATTTGACCCAAACAGGTACGTAACGGCGGCCGGCGGGGTGGGCGGCACTGTGCAATTAAATTAGGAGCACTTTTTTATAAAGGAGTGTTGCTTCTTAGATCTTTCCCTTACATGTTACTTATAAAAATTCGTGTTTAATTTGTCTTTCATAAATAAAATTTTTAATTATCCCAAATGACAGTAGGTGTCTTTGCCAACTATGATCCATGTGTATTAAATAAATCATCGTCTTCATTTAATTTTTTTATTTATTTAAATAAACTAAACTACATATGTAAAATTTTTATTTTTCTTTATAATTCGTAAAATAAATATATTATGGTTACTTTATGTTCAATATTTTTATGTCGGTCTTATTGAAATGGCTTTGTTAGTATATTTGCTAGTGGGGTACAATTTATTTAAAAATTAAATGCAACTTGGAATAAAAAATTTTATTTAGTTTCAATTCAAATTTTCAATGAAGTGTTTATTTTTTATTTTTGTATTTATTTTTTCATACTTAGTTTCAATTTTTTTTTTGTATAACTGTAACGATCCCAAAAATATTTAAAGATAGTGATCCAAAATAAAATAAAATAAAATAATTAATTAACTAATTAATTAATAATTTACTAATATAATATAATTTAATAACATATTAATATAATATAATATAATATTGTAATTATATATATAGAAATCCTTCTCTCCAAAGATGTTAAATTTCCTAAGGGATTATCTCTCTCTTTGCCTCTCTCTCTCCTTACGTGTCTCCGTCTCTCTCTCCTCGATTTCCTCAGCCAAACATGTGTCGATTGGAGAACGGAAAATACTCTTAGGTTTCTATCTTTGCCACCAACATTTTAACTGGAGTGGATTTGTGATTAAAATGTTATAGGCACCACTTATTGGATAAGGTAAACTCACTATCTCTCCTCAATTTCTTTCAAATCTTCAACCAAATTAACGATCGGATACCACCACAGAGTCCCGGCTTCAATCCTTAACAAATTAATCGGAACAGATTTTAGGTTTGTGCTTCCTAGGCACTTCTCTTGGGGTGAGATAAGAGAAATAAATTGTCATAAATTTTTATAATTTAACTGATTAAATTGTAATATGAGATCGCAGAGATTATATACATGTTTTTCTGAATATTCTGGTATATGGAAATTGAATTTTGGATTATTATTATTATTATGAGTTAATTAAATTGGTATTTGTGAACATAGAGATTTTTATAATAATTGTTATTTTAAAGTTGAACCGATCGAATTAAAGTATTTGATTATTAAATTTTAGTATTTGATTATTAAATTATAGTAGTTAATTAAATTAGATTTTTAAGAATATATTGGAATTAAGGGATTTGTTTAAATTAGATTTTTGGGGGAAAAAACTTGGTATTATGAGTTTACGAAAAACCCTATAAAAGGTTATATATTATTTTTCAGCAAAATCTATATTTTTTTAGGACAATTATCGTATTAAGAATTATTGCTTAAATCGTGTGGCATGAGAAATAATTTTATTATTTAATTAAAGTTATGAGTTTATGGTTTGATATAATGATATATTGGAAATGTGTTGAAATATATTAATTTATGGAATGGTTGAAAAGAATGCATGTATAGTGTAACGATTCAGAAATTAAAACTATAAATAATTGGGAAATATAATAAATGAAAAGGATAATAAGGGGAAAAAGGAAAGAAATTGCGGAAGGAATAACAGGCCTCGTCGACGAATGTTCTGTCTTCGTCGATGAGTGTCCTTCTAAGGATCGTCGACGAATTATATTCCTCGTCGATGAAGGAATCTTGAGAGAATAAATTTTAAACTCTGAATTTCGTCAACGAAAGTGTCTTCTCATCGATGAAGTATCTTCAGTGGCTCGTCGACGAACCCACGTGTCTTGTCGACGAATCCACGTGGCAGCAGCGTCTATAAAAAGATCCAAGGTTGCTTCCACGCGAAGAAAATGATTTTTCTTCGTTTCTCTCTCTAGAAATTTGGTTTTTCTCCCTCCTTTCTTCGATTTCGAGCTGAATTTGACCCGGTTAGACGATTCGGAACCACCACAAGGTTCGTAGGATTGTTCTATATAAGGCTGTAGGAGCTTATTGTTGGTTTGAGAGGTTTGGGAAACATCCCAAAATCAGGGTAAGTAAGTTATTTTGAGAATTTCTTAACGAATATTGTTATTTGGAGTCAAGAAGTATTAAATAATTGTTATTAAATTATAGTATTTAATTAAATTAGATTTTTAAGAATATCTTTGAATTAAGGGATTTGTTTAAATTAGATTCTGGGGGAAAAAAACCTGGTATTATGAGTTTGAGAAAAACCCTATAAAAGGTTATATATTATTTTTCAGCAAAATCTATATTTTTCTAGGACAATTATCATATTAAGAATTATTACTCAAATCGTGTGGCATGAGAAATTGTAACACCCTGAACCCTTAAACTCAGGTCCGGCGCGTTATACCTGATAATATCTTGATAGATCCATAAGCCATAACATACGCAGCGGAAAACATAATCATAATTTCCATATAACATAATACCAAAGTTTACTAATTCTAACTACCAACCATAATAAATTAATCATCCACCAGTATTCAAATATATACATGTCTCCAAAACATTATCCACTAATACCAATATGTTTCACAACCATCCATATCTTATAAAACTTAAAACATAAATCGTAAAACATAAAATATATATTTCAAAATTAACATAAAAATATATCATTTTCTCTTTCTATTTACCAAAAATGCTATAAAATCTCGAGCTCTCTAAGCTCGATCTCGAGGAAATCCTGAAAAAGATAATTTCATATTCGGGTGAGACACATCTCAGTAAGGGAAGAAACAATATATTAAAACAGTGTGTGGCCAACATAAGTTTATATATGACATATTATTTAACATTTGAAAATCGTTAATATAATTTCTAAAATCATTCCCTAAACCTAATCAAACACATACAAATATTTAACCCACGAGATTACCCGAGGATAGGGGTGATTACCCGCCCATACAAGTAGCACCCCTCTGCTCTGATATTTAGGCAACTCAAATATCATAGTTAAAGCATACCAGGGCACTCATCTTATTCAGTAAGTCCTTAAGTGTTAGATTGATCTCGTACTCATACCGTTCAATAATAGCTTATCGGCAAAGGCCTTAAGGATAGGGAAATCTACCTACCCATACAAGTAGGTTTCCTCTGCCCTAGTACGTTATGCGGCTACTGCCACATCTGTAACTACTAGTGCACTCGCCTTACTCAGCAAACCCTCAAGCGAAAGGTACGCCTCGCCTAATCGTAACATGTTCTACATACATAAATACTTCTAATATCATAATACATCATTCTTTCCATCGTTATTCAATCATTCACATTATTTCATATTCATAACTTAACATTTCCTTGTATTTCACTTTAAGTGACTCTTTCCCATTTGTATCATTCACATTTCACATTTCATTTCATTGCATTGTCATTCCTTGTCATTTCATTTCATAACATTTTCATTTCATTCATTTGTTCTACAGCCGCTCTTTAGCCGCCATTTGTTAGTCCACATAGAAATGCGTTAGAATTTAACATAACTCCTTTTAGCTATCATCAGTTAGAAATGAGCTAGATCTGTTAACCCGGTTTTTAGCTGTCGTACCTTTACATAGTTGCATTTAACATATACAGGCAACATTGTCCATATCACATTTTATTTTCAATGTTTTACTTACTTAACCTGCATCTCATACATTTAACATATATTTGCACAGAATCTCATGCCACACAATTTAACAGTAAAATTCATACATATTTCTCATAACATAAGTCAACCCATATTTAACATTTATATGCTCAAAATACATTTCATTTCTTATTTAATTCATCAGAAAATTCTTTTCACTTTTATTTGTTTACTTTCACATATACATAACTATATCGACAATTCTAGGCTCAGAATACATAAATTTTATGGCTGACATTTTAATAATTCACACCAAAACATACATATAATATAACATAAATTATTTCCTTTAATTTAATAAAATCTGATTTAATATATAATTTCTCCTTACATGGTTTCTTGAACCGCCAATAGGGACTCCGAAAAATACCTGCGACACTCACCCGGACCTTGAATCAAAAATTCCTAACTCCAATAAATTATTCCTGAATAAAATATTATTTAAATATTTCCTAAGCTCTTAAATACCCAATAAATAAATATACCCTTAAATTTAGTCAAATTGCCAAATTTCTCAAATCTCACTCTCGCTTTGGAGTAGGGTCTAGAAAATCCCAATTGAAAAATTACCTACGCCAAAATGACGATAACGACGATTAGGACCCGGTGGTGGTGTATGATCGTTGATTTAACAGCATATTAACATCAAAATTGAGAAAATTGGGAAAAATTACCTTTCCCCAAGAGCAGTACCTAAACCGTTCCTATGAAAAATTTGCTCAAATAGAAATGTCGGCAGCGGAACCAGGAATCCAACGGCACCTTCCGTTTCCTAATCCGCTGCAAACTAGTCGAGAAATTGAGAGAAGGAGACGGATGCTCGCAGAGAATAGCTGGAGAAATGCAGAGAGAAAAGGAGACGGAAGCTACTAGTTCACGCTTCTTTAATCTTCTCTTATCCTTTTTTTTTTTTTACCTTTTTCTTTTAACTTACTTAACTTACCTTATATATATATATACATTAAACTTATACTTTAACTTTTATATATATCTATATATATATATATATATATATATTTATATATCTTTATTCTATTTTTTTTACTATTTATTTAGTTATTTAATTTAATAACATTTAATTAATTCATTAATTAATTAATAATTTTTTTTTATACTACTTATTTTTATTTGTTTATTTAATACATTAATTTAATAGTCTTTAACCAATTAATTAATTAATAATTTTAATTAATTTTTTTTCCTGATTATTACAAAAATAATTTTATTTTTTAATTAAAGTTATGAGTTTATGGTTTGATATAATGATATATTGGAAATGTATTGATATATATTATTTTCTGGAATTGTTAAAAAGAATGCATGTATAGTGTAACGATCCAGAAATTAAAACTATAAATAATTGGGAAATATAATAAATGAAAAGGATAATAAGGGGAAAAAGGAAAGAAATTGCAGAAGGAAAAACAGGCCTCGTCGACGAATGTTCTGTCTTCGTTGACGAGTGTCCTTTTAGGGATCGTCGACGAATTCTGTTCCTCGTCGACGAAGGAATCCCAAGAGAGTAAATTTTAAACTCTGAATTTCATTGACGAAAGTGTTTTCTCGTTGACGAAGTATCTTCAGTGGCTCATCGAAGAACCCACGTGTCTCGTCGACGAATCCACGTGGCAGCAGCGTCTATAAAAAGGTCAAAGGTTGCTTCCACACGAAGAAAATGATTTTTCTTCGTTTCTCTCTCTAGAAATTCAGTTTCTCTCCCTTCTCTCTTTGATTTCAGGCTGGATTTGACCTGATTTGACGATCCGGAACCACCACAAGGTTCGTAGGATCGTTCTTTGTAAGGTTGTAGAAGCTGATCATTGGTTTGAGAGGTTTGGGAAATATCCCAAAATCAGGGTAAGTAAATTATTTTGGGAATTTCTTAACAAATATTGTTATTTGGAGTCTAAAAAGTATTAAATAAGCATTTTTCTTAAGATTTGAGTCAATTGGGGTTTATTTAATTAAACTAGGGTTTTTCATTTAAGGTCCAAGTGAACGTCACGAGTATCGGTTTGGGGTCCTGTCGGCGTAGTTTAAAAGTCAGGGAAGGAATCTCTACGTATTTTGTGGAACGGATCTTTGTTTTGAGGTTTTCGGGTTTTGACCAAAAAATCGAGGTAAGACTCAGTTTTCAGTTCCATTTCGGTAAATCTGTAAAGAGTAAGATTATAAGTAATTATCGTACTGTGATTTATAGGTTTTGGGAACTCAGTTCGTTGTTTAGTGTTCGGCTCTATATCCGAGGGTGTGAAAGACTACCTGCTAGTGGCAAGAGTGTCCGACTCTATATCCGAGAGCGTGAAATATCACCTCTTACCGGCTGATCACCAAAGGGTGTGGATCCACCAGATATACCGGTACGATTCCATGGGAGCCTGGGGCTATGCCATGTGTTGGGGACTCCGTGTAATGTGGGTCGGCTTCGTGCCAAAGGGTGTGATGACATTGGGTTGCTTGATCATGTGTGTGTTGAGAACTATACTAGAACTGTTTTGAAGAAATTCTGGAAATGAACTGTGTATATTTTATGTCATGATAACACTCATATGCCACACACCAATATAACCTGATTCTACCTTACTAAGATGTGTCTCACCCCTATCATACGTACATGTTTTCAGGTCTTTCAAGTAACTGGAACTAGCATCCTAGTGTTGGGAGCGTGGTGGTTGGTTTATTGCGTAGAGTATTGGTGTAAGTACTTGGACTATGACAGGGTTGTCATTTTGGGTATTGTTGGCACCCTGGGTTATGTTTTGTATTATGGAGCTTAGACTCTATTCGTATAGACTTTGGTATGGTATTATATATGCATGAAATGAACTTTTCTGCTTCATATATGTCGTGTATGTGAATGTGTAGAGGGTGTACGGGAACCCCACGGGGTCGGACCCTCATTCATTATAGTAGCATGTGTGTTTTTATATGATACAGGGACAGGTTAGGTTACTATATCACACCTTGGGGCCATTGTAGGGTTCGGGTCGTGACAGCTTGGTATCAGAGCTAACTAGGTTTTTAGGTCTTGTAGACTTAGTTATACGTTAATATGTGTACATATAAGAGTATAAGAGGTAAAAAAAAAAGGTAGAATAGGCCGAGGGTTGTTTTATTGCTAGACAGGGACTCGTTGGCGGTGTTCTGTGTTTTTCCTCGAATGACGATTTCAGTAAAATCACGGCAAACCATTGATGGTTTCGTGTCGGTGTGATAGGACAGACCTGGACCCGCAATAATTGTGTAAACTATATATGACGTAGGAATTCTAATCGATTCCTATTTTATTTTTCATAATGGAGCCCAAGGATAACAACTTGGATAGTGGCTCCGAGAGGACTGCGAGTGATGAGTCTCCTTCAATGCCTCGAGGGTTGACTAGGCGTGTTATGCGGGAGATCGGGTGGAATGTTAGGATACGTGAACATTCTCCTACCGCTGCAGGTTGTACCATCAAGAGGTTCATATGTATGCACCCTCCGATGTTATTAGGAGGACCCAATCCGATGATAGCAGAGGACTGGGTTGAGAAGACCGAAAGGATTATAGAGGTTCTACACTGCACGGATAAGCAGAGAGTCATCTACACTACCTTCCAGCTATTTTGGGAGGCTGGGCGATGGTGGATTGCGGTGAGTCTGCTGGAGAAGCAGAGAGTCGGTCCAACATAGATGACGTGGAGCCGTTTCAAGGAAGTGTTCTTTGAGAGATGCCTCCTGACCTCCACACACGATGTAAAGGTGGATGAGTTATCTGTTCTAATACAGGGAGATATGACGGTGCAGGGGTATGCTGTCGGTATATAGAGCTATTGTCACGCCCGAACCCGCAGATGGGTCTCAGGTGTGATATAGTAATCTAACCTGTTTCTGTATCAATTCAAACATATATGATACAATACAATAAGAGGGTCCGGCCCTATGGGGTACACAGATGCCCTATACACATACACATATACATTCATACTCATCAGTTACGCAGCGGAAAATGTTTCATCTATCTATATAACATATCATACTGGAGTCTATACAAAGTTAGGATACACGAACCCATACAATACTAAGGTATACAATCCCATAAATATCGTACATACTCTGTGTGTCTACAAAAAACCATCACGACAACCCGATTACAAAATTTCGTACCTAATCAGGTACTAACATCAGCTAATGACACCCCCGCTTCTGATTGTGAGGATGCTAATTACGGCTACTTGATGAACTTGAAAACATTGTACGTACATTCGGGGTAAGACACTTCTCAATAAGGAAGAAAGCAGGTTATATCAGTGTGTGGCATACCAGTGTTATTTTACGCAAAAGATAACACTATACAATACGATACAGTTCGAAAACATTTCCATACAGTTCCATACAGTTTCAGTATTTTCAAAAATTCATTCCAGTACATACGTTACCCAAAACACATGGTCAATGTCGTCACACTAATACGCAATTACGCTATGAAACTCGAAGCTTCACAACGATTATATTGCCAATACGATGTAACTCACACTAGTACGCAACTACTCCATGAACCCAAAGCTTCACAGCGATTACATTGCTAATACGCAACTACTCCATGAAACCCGAAACTTCATAGTGATTACATTGTTAATACAGTGTAGCTCACACCCCTTGGTGACCAGCCGAGATACGTAGTAATATTTCACACCCTCGGATATAGAGCCGGACACTCTCATCCACGGTTTTCACATCGATACATGGCATAGCGTACGGTAATTAGCCGCCACATAGCTGTTTCGGCATACAGTAATTAGCCACCCCTAGCAGATTTCACAAAAACCTAGAATCATTTTTGGAACTCACATTCCTATACTCATTAGTGTATGGTAATTAGCCGCCACTAGCTGTTTTACAAATACCTGGAACAATTACATACAACCATACATACCACACTTATTTGATTTATGGAAAATCATATCGTTCTCTAATTGAAGTATACAACTTTATACAAATATGGATAACAGTCATCTCAATAATACAGTTTAAACAAAACAAACCGTTTTCCAAACAAAGCAGAGATGATACCCGAAATCCCAAAATTTTTTCAAAAATTGTAACTCAAAAATATCATATTTTACCTAATAGATTTCCCCAAATAAGTTACCAAAACATACATACGATCGTAACCGACAAGCTTACCGATCCCGATTTCGAAAATAAACTGATATAAACTGAATCCCCTTACCTTAACCCGAATTCCAACTACGAACTCTACGGTCCCCAAAACTACGAACCAAGACTCCCAAACCTACAAAGTACAGTACAATACATGCTTACAATTCATACTACTACACATATTTTGAATCAGAAAGAAAAACCGAGCCTTACCTCGATTTTGTCCCGAAACACGAAACTGCTCGAACAAAAGATTTTGATTCGCTAGAAACGTAGAGAATTCTTCCCTAATCCTCGCAGTAACGTCAGATTTATGAATCCGGTGATGAATGACTACGAAATCAAGAGAGAGAGAGAGAGAGCTTCGAGTTATAGAGAGAGAGAGAGAGAGAGAGAGAGAGAGAGAGAGAGAGAGAGAGAGAGAGAGGGAGGAGATATTTGAGATTACTTAGCTCCAAAGCAACCCATTTGGATATTTATAGCCCTTTGAATCAGGTGGATTCGTCAAAAAATTGGTCATTGACGAGTCCGCCATTACCTTCATCGAAGAGACGGTGGCCTCGTCGATGAGCCGAGGTTCCAGATTTTTCCAAAATCCCTCGGGATCTCCTCGTCGACAAGACACTAAATTTCGTTGCCGAGAACAGAAGGGACTTCGTCGACGAACTCTGGCTTTGTCGACGAAGCTTGCCCAAATGACCACTTTACCCTTATTTCAAATATTAAATCCACATACCACAGTTCGGGTTCTTACAACTATCTCGTTTCCTGTCATGCTTTATCTCGAATGAGTACGAGAAGACTCGGAGGTTCAAGAAGGTCCCGAGGAAAGACATCCGCAGACTAGTGGGTATGCTGCAGATCCTTAAGTTTTCGATTTTGGTGGATAAGGCCATTGTGATCGATACCGGCATTCGGGAGGATAAGGTGGATCAGGAACCGAAGAAATGGCCAGTGTCATTTGGTTCTGATCATGGATCATGGAAGAAGAGGAACCATGGCTCAGGTTACCGCTAGAATACCGAGCGACAGTGTTCTCAGGTGGATCAGTCACGCGATTGTTGTATCAGGTGCCACAGATGGCATGAAGGTGAGTGCCAGTCATTTGGGGGTAATTGTTACAGCTCGTGACTGCTGCACACCGAAGAGAGACACGCCTACATCCAGTGTGAACTAGGGTAACAATTGGATACCTCGGGAAACCATCCAGGCAAACACAGTTCCAGCGAGGGTATATTCTTTTACTACAGCGGATGCTAATGGTGTGGGGAATGTAGTGACAGGTAACTTGTTATTCCTTTCAAATAGAGTTGTTGTTTTATTTGATTTGGTTGCAACCCGTTCTTTTGTATCTGTGAGTTTTGTTAAATAATGTGGGGTTGAGACCCAAGTTATGAATAAGGGGTTATCTGTAGCTACGCCGTTTGGGAGTGTAACGTCCTGTAAAAGGATGTTGGGAGGCTACCCAGTGGAGATTCAGGGAAGGCTACTACCGGCAAATCTTGTGGTGTATGATATGTCTGGTTTTGACGTCATATTGGGGATGAATTGGTTATTCTCCAGTTATGCTGTGATCGATTGTCGAGGAAAGATGGGTAGTATTCAGACCTCCCAAGGAGTAGGAGTATGAGTTTGTAGGACCGTGTGTGCGTTTGACGCCACGAATTCTATCAGAATTACAGGCGAGGAGGTTACTATTGGACGGATGTCAGGGGTACCTAGCTTGAGTGAAGGAACCACCGTAGGATGAGTTAAAGCTTGAGGATATTCGAGTGGTTAACGAGTTCCTGGATGTGTTTCCAAAAGACTTACTCAGTTTACCTCCGAATCGTGAGGTGGAGTTTATGATGGAGTTGCTGCCTGATAAGGCACCAATCTCTAAAGCTTACCAGATGGCTCCAACATAACTTCAGGATTTAAAGGAGCAGCTGTAGGAATTACTATACTCTTCGCTAACATACTCCATGGGTTTATGCAGCTCCAACTGCTAGTCCAATTACCCTCACCCAGGGGGGTATATTCACCTCGCATAGGAAAATCGAACAGGTCACCCTACACCTCTCAGCACAGGTGTGGGCGCACACAGCCACATAACAAATCCCTAGCAATGGTACCGTGCTCACAAGACATTGGTCCCCAGGGTTTTTAAAGCATATCATGTAATTTAGATAATAAAAATCACCATTTAAAATATCAATTCACATTAATTTCCTGTTATTCCAAAAACCCGGCCCCCGGCCACAAATACAATTCGGCTCACAACCATTTAAACAAAATCCCGACCCTCGACCATCAAATCAAATCCCTGCATTATTCACAAACATTTCCAATATTTCGCAAACAATTTCAGTATTTCACAAACAGTTCAGTATTTTAAAACCCCAAATCCACATATACGATAATCCATACCAATTAAATCATCTGCCACACGATTTCCACATTTTAACATAACCATGTAAACAAACAAGCTTTCAACCATTCATTTTCTTCAAAAATACCATACCATATATCATAGGTTTGTAAAATTCATTTCGAACGGTTGGTTTTCAAAATAACCTTTAAATTCTTATATATATAAACATAACAATTAAATTGTTTTAATTTTCATAAAATTACTAACTTAACTTAATCCCCTTACCCGATTCCTGAAAAGTTCGATAAAACCCCGACCTACGCCCCACAACGTTTAAAACCCCTTAAACCCTGAAATTCAAATTTCACTGCATTATTCATTACAATGCCCAAAGTAACTTTCACTAAAATACCCATAGGTTTTGAATACCCTAAATAGCCTATAAAAGTCCAAGTTGTTAAACCTACCCCAATTTAAGGTTGATGCCCTAGAGCTTCAACTCGAAAACCTGCTCCGACTAGTTTGTAGAGAATCTCCCCATGAATCTCGTTAGCTTTGGTGTATTCTCAAGAGGGGGGGGGGGTGAATTAGAATTTTGGAATTTATTCTTAGGTTTAACTAATCTAATAGAAGTATATTCGCAACTTAGGGTTTGTCTATACAATTTCAAATGCGCACATAAATATAACGTGCGGAAATAAAAATCATGTGCAGCATTTACCAATATACATGTGTAGAAATGTAAATTGTAGAAAGATAAACAGTGCACACAAGATATGTTATCGGGGTTTGGCCAACTGTGCTTACGTCCCCGCCTCTAACTCGCAAGTCTGATGATTCCACTAATGGCTCACTTAACAGGTGGAGCGGCACCTAATACAACCAGGTCAATTAGCACAGGACTGACCTCAACCTTTACAAATTCTCCTTACGGGGCGAAGAAGACCCTAGGTCAAATTCACAAGGTTGACCCCAACCTGATCATTCCGGGTTAGATCAAACCCCCTTAGGCCATGCTTGGAAATATAACAGTATTTTTCACAACCTGACTGTTACAGTGATTATGCTTTCATGTAAAGAAGATATGTATCCAATATAAGCGCAATCACATACACGTCAATAATATAGGTAAATGTAAGCTTAGTGATGTGTATTATTGTGCAAGCCACACTCAACAAAATATGATTGCTAATATGCTCAAGAGTGTTCTAAACAAGTTGTATCTTTGAAACAAGTTAAATGGAAGCTCAATAGCAAATCAGAGTTTCAAAGATGTTAATCAAATGTTCAAACTTAACACAAAATATTTTCCTTCAATGTAATGAGCTCAAGAGTAGTTTGAAAAATATTATAGCTTGTAGAAAATGTTTTTACACAACAAAATCGAAGTTAAGGGAATCTTGCAATGACAATGCAAAGACCCCTAAGTTTGTTAGTTTATCCCAACACAAGATTTATGATATTAAAATATGTGGGACAAACTTAACTAAACTCCCCTAAAATTAGTCAATCAAACAAGAACAATGGGAGTATTAACAATACCTAATATACACTAGCACAACCAATATGCTCTCACAATACTAAAATGTATCAAGGGAATAGAGTTATGAGAGTATTTGGGTAAGAATAATATTTTGAAAACGAGAGGATTTTTGTTAATGATTTTTTGCTAATCACGTACTAATCCACACAAATGAACTCATATTTATAAGCTAGGGTAAAATTATAACCGTTTGGGACTTGTTGGGTATTCTTAGAAAAGTTCAAAAATGTTTAATACAATTAACCCAACTTAACTCGATTTTACCCCAGTTAAAACAATTTTAACCCGTCAAGGTTCAGGTGGTTGAACCGTAGTTCGATTGCCCGAACAGACACACGAATGAAAGGTATTTAAATAGGTTCGGTCACACGTGTCATGCTTCGGCAATCCGAATCAAAGTTAGTAGCCTTTGTTTGTAACTTCGGGTGCCCGGTCCTATATTCGGTGGCCAGAACTCATGTGTTTGGTCGCCCGGGGCTCTTTTTGAACTAAACTATTCGGTAACTTGAGTTGGTGGAATGTCCCTTTCAAATGATTCAGGCGCCCGTGGAAGATATGCACATTATTAGTCGGTCGCCCGAGAGCCCAAGTCAACTGTTGACTCTTCAACAGTTCGGGCGCCCGAGGAGTTTTGAACTCCAGGGGTTCGGTCGCCCGAGCTCTCTCAATTTCCTTATAAATATTTGATTTAAGCACATTTTTAGCACTCTTGTATTTTGTATGATATATGTGAGAGTGGGGCCTAGAGTCATACTAGGGTCTTACTGAGGCCGTTTTGAGATAGTCCCAAAAATTCGGCATCGGTCGAGGTGCCCTAATGACATTTGGTACCCTATGATCAGAGTACGATCTTGTTGAGCTTACAATTATCTACATGCATAACATGCAGAGATTATTACAGATCGATATCCCTAGTTACTATTACAGACCCATATTACATTAACTGAATTTACAATATGAAAGAGAATCCTTAGGGTCTTCATGCTTTGCTTTCATGTGCCATTACTTGATCTATTAAAGTGAACCTGCACATACACTTGAAAGCCATCAAATACCTGAGTATTTATCATAATCAAAACCAGGTGTGACTTATAGGGTCAACAAATCTCCTGGCGGTTTCTGTTTGTCAATTGGGCTAAAGATTTAAGAAAAATTGAGGTAAGTGTAAGAATTTACCTTATCTCAAAAGATATGCCTATGTCGCTCATACGAAACATCCGCTTTGGTAGATATGTCGGTGGCGGAGAATGGAGTCCTGCGACATCTTTAGTTTTTCGATTGGCGCACGATTGACCGAGGAAATCGAGGAGAAAGTGAGAGGGAAGGCATAGGCATTTAGGGGGCTGCGGTAGCTTTATTGATATTTTGATTTCTTCTTCCTGAAATTGAAGTTATTACTATAATATATATATATATATATATATATATATATATATAATATTATATTATATTATTTAATTAATAATAATTAATTAATTAATTTAAATTTAAATTTAAATTTTTATTTTTATTATTATTTTTATTTTTACATTTTCATGCATAAAATTTTTGGGCTCATTACAAGGACAATTCAAATTTAAGATCCAAACTCCATGCTCCTTCAAAGAAATTAGAAATCTAAAAAATTACACACGCTCGCACATACACAAGTTTTCCAAATTTCCTATGCAAATTTAGAAAATTAAAAAATAAGTTAAATACAAGAAACAAAATTGCTTACACAAACAACAAGTGTCATAAAATTTAAAAAGAATTTGTAATATTTATTCAAACTATAACGAACTTAATAATAAATATTTCTAAGGGTATGAGGAACGAAGAGTTGCACAAGAAATTCAAAGAAAAGGAAGACTCATGAGAAGAACAAAAGTGTTAGAGAAAAGAAAACAAAGATATACAAATGATGTTAACATATATCTATTCATAAGTGAGATTGTTATTTAATAAATTAATCAAGGTCACAAACATGTCGCAAGCAATAATTTATCGCTTAATGTTCATTATATATTATATGTCTGTTAAAGTCTTTGTATAATACAAATTATTGGGTTGACTAATAAAGAAAAAAAGATCAAAATATTTATCGTCTATAACTTTTTTGAAGAACCGTTCATTAAAAATGTTTCTTTAGGTAAGATATGAAATTAAGACTTCGATCCAAACAAGTAATCTTTTAATAATTTAAAATATTTATATAATATAGTATTTATTTAAGGATTTCTAATCCGATGTAGATGAACTGTTACTTAAATAAATTTTTTACTTGGTATATCTCTAATTAAGGCAAGTCGTTACTAATCTTATTTAAAATGTCACAACATTAAAAATTATAGAGCACTTTTTGAAATGTTTGAAAAGTGTTAGCTCGAAAAAAAAGTTTACTAAAAGAAAGAAGACTCACATAATTAATAATTTTAATGCACTGATTAATTTGAAAAAGCACATGTGTAAAAATAGTATGTAACATGAGAATCCATCAAAATAGCCTAAAAAACATTTAGAAGGAAATAGCTAATTTAATGCAATGATAATTAATAACGATGATGAGGAATATATATTATATGATCTTATAAATAAATAAAGTTTTCAAATTTGACATTAATTTTTGGAAATTTTTATTTATAAGTATAAAAAATTAAGATTAAGGTTTTTCAAGGTCGAAGAAATTTTGAGGTTGTTCGGAATTATTGATGTTTCTTGTTTCTCATTTTTATTTTTATATAGTGAATAAATAGGTTATGAAAGTGTTTAGAAGTGCGTTCGATTGATTCAATATCAATGAACCTAGAAAAGATGATTGAAGGTTGGAACGAATGTATAACAAAAATTCTTAGAATTCCTTGGAGATTATTGATTGGTGCTAACTAACTATAGTGCAAAGTCGTATTTCTTTGGTTACAAAAGATTTATCGATCCCAAGGGGTACAGATCCATAATAGACATATAGAAATTATTATACGTCAAATAACATCAAAAGTGTTGGTCTTAGAAGATGAAATGTCTTTAAAATTTTTTTTTTCCGATTTTCAGTTACTTTTTAAAAAATTAAAAATGAAAATTTTATGATTTTTAATTGTTTTGACAAGTTTTTACTAGATTAATATAATATCTATAATCAATTTTTATGTCCTGAATCATTCATTTCATACATAATTGTTAATTAAATTTTAAAATATAGTGGCCATATAAATTTAAAATATAATTTAAAATTTTCATATATTTTCAAAATAATAATAAAAATTATAAAAGCCATTAAATTTTTTTAAACTATAGTTGTCATGTACAATAATTTTGTTCTTGTAAAGTGAATTTTAAAATATAATAATTAAATAAAATAATTATAATAATTTTTATTTTCATTATAATATTTAAAATTTGTATTATTTTGTACTTTTACTATTTTAATAATATTTTTAACTATTATTTAATTCAATGGCAAAAATTAATCAAACTTTTGATCTTCTTTTAGTTTTAGAAATATTAACCAATCGTATTGTCAATTTTCAATTATAAGTTTTTGTTTATAAATTTCATTTTCATTTTTACTTTTATTTTCATAATTTTTGGAAGTGATACCAAACAACTCATATGTCTTCATTTATGGTCCGTCTGGATTAAGAATTTTACTTGAGGAAAAGAAAATAAGGAGGAAACTCATTTTTTATTATATTTTCCTTTTATATTAAATTTTATTAAAAATAAAAGTTTGCTTTTATATGATTAAAAATTGAGAAAAACTGCCCCCACAGGCATGAAGCGGTGGAAAGATATCAGTACGTAAGAATGAACATCGGAAGTTCAATTTCAGGTAGATATACTTACGAAACTAGTGGTACTTGTAGATGATGAGAATTTATTCTGTGAGCCAGTGGGGACCGTGGATGGTGATAGTTCGCTTTGTGAGCCAGCAGGGACCGTGGATGGTAAGAGTTCTTTGTGAGCTAGTGGGAACCGTGGATGGTAATAGAGATGTGTCCCGGGGATCGGGTTGGTCGAACGTCCAACTGATGCACGGAAGTCGTGTTCGCATTCCGGATTTTACCTGATTAGCGAGACTTAGGGGAAGGACGCTGATTCGTAGGTTTGGTGCTGTCCAGGGGGTCTGAAGGGTTTGTTGGTGCCTGTAGTTCCTATACAATAAAGAAGAAGAAGAAGAGAAAAATCAAAATATTGCTCATTAATTTGGTACATATTTTCATTGTCTTTTATAGTTTTCTCAATAATCAAATATGAAAACGTAAAAGCCTTAGTATTTTATTTTTTCTAATATTTTTTGAGTTTCAAACGTAACCTTAAGGTATAAGCTATATTGTTGATGCTGAAAATCGAACTCATCTCTATATCTACAAATTGTGGTGATTGGCAACAAAGGCAAACAAATTAACAACCACATAATTGACAATGCTAAAATATCAATTAGCATTATTAACATCAATCAATCATCTCAAAAAAAGTGGCAAATATGCTTCGTCAACATCCTTTTCAAATTTGGGAATTAATCTAACACAAGTTGAAATAAAGATGAGTCAGGCAGTGACCTTGAGAGTTTTTCGAACGCTCATGTCAATTCAAAGCCCAGCCGGAAAGACTTTATAAGATTAGAAAGTCCATTGAAGTGATGTAATCATATAGGATTATAGGAACGTATCACGCGCTAATAGTAAACGGTATTAAACAATTCCAATCTCGGACTGGGTACAACCAGTTCACGCAACCAAACAACACCTTTCAATTTCTTCCGGGTTGCATTAGATTCCCAAACTTGCGTTCGGGTGCTTCCTTTTCCCTCCATGGAGAAGCAGAAGCAGAAGAGCGGCATTATTAGTTAGCGCTCTCTCTCTCTCTCTCTCTCTCTCTCTCTGCGCTGTTTAATTTGGTCTCCGTTTTCTTCTTCCTGGTTCCTCCGCATACCTTTGCATATTTGCATTTTTTTGGAAATTTTTCGTAAAGGCCACCTACTTAGCGTGCCAAACTACTCAGCTTTTTCGTAATGTTTTCTAGCGTGTTGATTACTTTTATCTATGCGCCTTAGTGTTGTCCTGGATTGGATCCAGTTGCGATTTTGCTTGAATTGTTAATGGAATTTAACTGAGACGGGCATATTAGTTATGAAATAAATGGGAATTGCAGTGAACTGAAATAGCTTTTCAATTTCACGCCTTTATTTGAACTTTGTTGATTGCAAAATTGTACCTCAATCTTTCATAGATTGTAACGATCGCCTGCAACCAAGAGCAAAAGGAAAGCTCGAGGGACCCTGGATGACTTCCGTAGGAGAAAACACTCAAGTCAAGGATGAAAGGAGTAAAAACAAAATAGTAATAGTATTAAAGAGATCAATCATCCTTTTTTGCCTCTCATAAGAGTCTCCTTTATAGGAGAGACACCCTTTTTGGTGTTCAATGTTGAGTGTCTTTAACTCGTGAGTTATAAGGTCTTAAAGGGTCACGCCCTTTAATTTTTTCTCCTTTATTTATGAATTACAATTCCTTCATTTCCCTTGATTGTCTTAGGATACAACTTTTGTGTCAAGGTGCCTTTTTGTCTCTGTGGTTGTAGATATTATTTTATCCTCCATCACTTGTCCGTCACTCTGAAGCTCTGAAAACCATCTTTAAGCGTTGATTACTTATTTTTCACATTATTTTTTGCTCGTCTATTGCTTGTGAGGAAATACCCATATTTTGATTATCAATAGAGCTCATATGTTATTCATACACGGAGTTCATTTGCCAATCTATGAGCATGCCTTATATGTCAATTTATAGGACTTGTCTATGAATCTACAAGAGGGGCTCATTGACAATCTATAAGCACGACTCCTTTGTCAATCTATGTGCAAGGCTTATTTTTCAAATCCAAGTAGAGTTGAATTGTCAACCATGAGTAGAGTTTATCTGTCAATTTATGAGTAGATCTCATCTATTGCTCATCTGTCAATTTATGGGTAGAACTCATTTTTCAGTTTATGAGTAGGACTTAATTTTTGCATTCAAGTAAGAGCTTGGTTCTTTCGTCCGAGCCAAAGCTTGGGCTGTTTGCCCTGGCCATTCTACCGCGTGGGCTTATTTGACCTTTTTCTTTTGGCCACCACTAGTTTTCTTCGAGTGAGCCTATTTGGCTTTTTGTAATCAGCCATTATAGCAAGTGGGTCTATTTTTTGGCTTTTCGTTCCTGCCATTATGTCAACTTATTTGGCTTTTTCTACATAATTATTCTGTCAAGTGAGCCTATTTGGCTTTTCATTATTGGCCATTCTGCTAGTTTCTTCAAGTGAGCCTATTTGACTTTTTGTATTCGACCATTCTACCAAATGAGCTTATTTTGCTTGTTGGGCTAGTCGTACAACCTTTTTAGGCTAATTTTTTGAAATATATTTTCGTGCATGCAGATGTCATTAAAAAGAGAATGCCTTGTCGCATTATAATAATGCTACTTGATGTGCATTTTAACTTTTTTGTATTCTCTTGTAGATCTCACCGTACTCTCACATCTATCCAATTTTTTTGTATCATGTTAAAATGAAAATATCCTATGATTGACCCATCTTGAAATTAATAGGAATAGAATTTACATGGAGGAGAAAGGGCATCTCCCAAAAAATCTGGAACAAACCCAAAAAAACTAAAACATCAAAAGACAGAAATCAATCCTACCAATTCTTCCAATCCCTATTTAAGTCTTGAAAGCTAGCTTCTTTGAAAAAACCAAACCCGATACACCATAAAGAAGTTAAGAATTGAATCTTTTGCCACACCAAATATGAATTCAACTTCTTCCTAGAAAAAAATCCACGCATTACATTCCAACCAAAGACCCAATAAAACTGCTTACTTGCTGCACTCCCATAGAGCTGCCCTATCCTTCCTTCTTCTAAAGCCTGAAAAAGAAGTGATTAACAAGTCTTCCACTAAATAGGGGCATACCCAAATGTCTTCCATGAAATTGAACAATTTATTCCAAATCGTCCATGCAAAATCGCAATGCAAAAAGAGGTGAGAGGCTGTTTTGAAATTCCTAAAACAGAGCATGTAAACATCTAGAGAGAGAGCCTTCAAAGATCTCCTTATCTACAGCAAGTTATTGGTAAATTTTGTTAAGCACAACAAACCAAGTAAACACTTTAATTTTTTGGGGAACTTTAACCTTCCAAATAGCTAAATAAAGGGGACATGGATAATTTGAATTAGTCAAAAACTCAAAGAATGATTTACAACGAAACACCCCCAGGCCCCAAATGACCCAGTCGCAAAGAATGAACATTCCTTCACAAGGATAATTTGCATTTGTTCAATATGGACAACGATAAAGACAACTCTACCATCTCCCTATCATATAAAGGTCTCTTGAAATGAAAATTCCAAGAGACTAGAAAGCCACTCCCATTATCCAGAAAGAAAGAAATAACATTGTTTGGCTCAGAGCACAATCTAAAAAGACAAGGAAAAGAAGTGGAAAAAGAATTTTTCTCGAGCCATCAGTCTTTTCAAAAACGAATACAAGATCCCCTTTCCACTGCTAAGTTAGTGTTTTGGGGGGGGTGAAAATAGTGTAGATATGGGAAATAGACCTCCACAGACTCCCCAAAGAACATCTCAAGCTAGCATTGTTATCCCATCCATTCTCATCCAACCTAAACTTACTACGAGGAATCATCATATTCTTTGCAACCTAATAAATAAATTAGGGAAAGAATTCAAACTCATTGAACGATTCAAAATACTCAAAAGGCTTATGAAATGATTTTTGCCATCAACTTGACCACACAAGCCAATACTAAAAGATATTATTAAATTATCATAGTAAACTTGATTAGGGTAAAGAACAAAACCCATGAAGCCAAAGATGAGATAATTGGAAATTGGGCAATGAAGACCTCAATTTCAAATAGGAATTGAGGATCTGATACTCTAATGTTACTTTATGCTGATGCCTTACAACAAGCTTAGTGCACACAACCATTCAATGTGCAAATCCTTGCAGTTTGGTTATGCATAGTTTTTGTCCTTAGAGAAGTTTTAGCAAACCCTTGGCGAACACCATTCTAGGATGGACATTTTTGCCTCAAGTAAATTTCACGACAGCCTTACCTTTAAAGGAGGGATAGGGTCCAATAGATCCCTTGGCCTTTTGGTTGGGCCTTTAAGCAAACACCAAATTTGTACGCATTGTGGGAACATGGAAGTAAGAAATGGAGGACATACCTGAGGTCCTTGATCACCACGCTCACTTTAATTGATTACTCTTGCCCAAGACCCAAATGAGAGAAGATTGTATGAATATATGTGTCCTATTTTGATGGAGACTGTAAGTAGAACAATAGGACTGGGCTAGCAAATAAATGCAATGCTTCTACATCTACTCTTCCATACATTGATTGGAAAAATTGAACAAAATGCACTAGTGAACTTTTTCGGCCATGAGTTATTGTAGTCCATGCATTTCCTGCAGAACTGGTGGCCAGCATTGTTGTTGGATACAACCAAGACGGAGAAGTGCCTTGAGTGGTGAGAGGCCGAGCTTAGCTGTCATGGAGCTCTTGGTCCTGCTTATGGGGTGATTTCCAAAGATTTCTCTGATCACCAAAGTCAAGTCCTAAGTGGGGTCATCTTGGTGCTGATTTTTGTTCTTGTTTAGGAATTGAAGCCGACCGTGGCCTTTTACCTATTATTTTTTTTCCCCTTTTCCCTTTCTGTTTTTTTGTTAGTCTCTTCAGGCCTTGGAGCTGAGGCACTCCCTGGTTTGGGGATGATCAAGTTTCCCACCACTTCATCTCTTTCTCTGGATTGTTGGATGGGGGCCGATCAAGGTGCCGCCCACCTCTCCCCCCCACCCCTTCCCCTTTTTTCTCCAGCTACAAGGATTGTCTTGTGGAAATAGACTTCCTGTATTTGGCATGCCAATCTACTTTGATGCTAAAATTTGTAGGGCCAATCTATGACCTTGATGTAAAGAGAACAAAACAAGCTTGGAAGAAGTAAAGACATAATAGCAATAGTTTTCAAAGAGATCAATAGTCTTCGTTTACCTTACCAAAGAGTTCCTTTTTATAGACGAGACACTTTTTTTATATTCAATATTGTGTGCCTCTAATTTGTAAGGAGTGATAAGGTCTTAAAGAGTCATGCTCCTTTATTTTCCCTCTTTTATTTAGGATTTATGATCCCTTCATTTTCCTTATTTGATTGTCTCAGGTTACACCTTCAGGTGCCTTTTGTCTTCCTGGATGTAGACATTATTTTATTCTCCATCAAACCTAAAAAAAAATTAGTAAAAATTTACTCTTTGGTTAGAATTTCATGTTAACTTGAAATGTTGCTTATGAATTGATAAAGGGCGGATTGCATAGAGAGCGTACTTATGGTGAGTTTGATCCCCCTTTGCTGAACTTCTCCTTTTTTAAAAGTAAATGCTGGATATAACAAGTTTGGCAAACAAAAATTTCAACTTCTAAAACATCAAGCTCTTAGCTTTTTTGAGAAACTTCTAAAATTTATAGTTTTGAAGATTCTAAAAGCTAAAAGCTAGTTTTTTTTTTCCCAAAAATTATTTTACTCCATGAGTGTCCTTAGTTTTTGCCCAAATATTCTAAAATTATCTAACATATTAATTAAATTTTCTAAAAATACAGATCCATAGTAGTCATTTTAAGCATTGGCAGGCACTTCACAACTTTTTTGCCAAACACTTAGAATTAAAAATTTCTTTCTAATAGTACTTATCAAATTCAACACTTCATTTCAGTTTAGTACTTTTCATAAGTGGTTCCAAATAATCCCTAAGTCGAGGTCAAGGAAGCTTTGATATTGTGATCAAGGAACCCCTCAACCTAAAATTTTACGCCATAAGTTGGACTCCAAGAATGAGTTTTATTATAGATTGGTATCACAAGTAATAGACTTCCAAAGATCCATTTGTTTCTAGATTCCTTGATGTAGAGCACATTTAATCCCCAATCTCCTAGCAAGCGATCGTTGAATGTGGCATAATGAAATTATATTTTTGCATCCATCTTGTTCTTTCATTTTATCATCCATATTATCATTATGTGGTACTATTGTAAGCCTGACAAGCTAAGAACTTGAATATTAGAGTTTTCCTTCTGTTGATAGAATGCCTCTGGCCTAAATGTAAGCCATTGATTGATATCATCAACACTATAGGTTATGCAAACTGTCAATTAAGGAGTTCTATGTGTGCCCTGTCACTTCCTATTCACCAATGCTTCTCTCATTGTGCTTTTAAGATTTACTTAATTCAGGCCTTTTTACCTTTCTTATCTTGGCATCTGATGCATACTAAAGAGATATTTTACAAGTCATTCTTTCCTAAAATATTCCACCTGATAAGAACACTCAAGGCATCAATTTACTTACAACTTTGCATAATCTGATGCAAATATCACACCTCTAAAGATTTCTTTCTCCAATGTAGGATGCGGTCATTTGAATAACTCAGATTATTGGTGGTTTTATGTTGAATCTCTCCTGATCTGCCAGGCTTTGATGCAATGGCAATGGTAACTGTAGCCTTTTATGCAAATTTTGCTCTTTTCATTTGCTGAGCTGAATGGTTTCTATGGGCAGATTTATGACCCATAACAAAGTTCACAATGCTTCTTTCAACTATCGGAACTGATGGATAAGTAAGTTGTTCTATAGTCAACACAATGATATTTGGTGGATGGCCAATGGTGCAACTGGAGTCACAATGGTTGGGTCTCTTTCAGAGCAGACTGAACACCTATTTGAAAGTTGTATTCATCCTGTTGGGGTTGCTGAAAGTTATGAGATGGCTTCTTTTTGAGTTGGCACTGCAAACATACAACCTTCAGTTTGGACGTGCTTGACTACTTTGTCCCAAAGATGTAAGGTCTCATCTCTCTCTCTCTCTCTCTCACACACAAACACACACACACACACACACACACACACACACACATGCTTGACCATTAGTACATTACCACACTTCTTGGTTACCTAATGTTCCAAAGGGCTAATGAACGTAGCTGCAGTTACTGCTAGAAGCTTTTGTTATAGATCTTTGTTGTTTGAATAAAAACAATTTACAGCAAGAAAACTTTTGCAGCATTTAAAAATTACTAGTTGTATAATTCTGCATTTAAAATTTTTAATGTTACTTATTGTGCAACATATTTTTCATCTGTATAATTCGAAGTGAATTTCTTCCTCTTGCTCATCCCCATCCCAACTCAAAAAAAGAGCTGGGTGATGGATTTAAGAATGAGATTTCAATGATTTTTTCCTATTTTACTGTGATTATAATCATTTCTGTGTCATTTACAAGTGTAAATTCATGCAAGTAGTCTAGCTGAAATAGCTGTTAAAGCGATTCTGGCTGTTGTGGGTTGAGAGGGTGATGTAAATCTAGATTTGATTGGGAAGGAAAAAGTAGTTTGAAAGCTGGAGGACAATGAACTAATGAATGGAATAATTTTTGACTAGGATATGAGCTATCCCCAAATTCTGAAGAAATAAAATATGCAAAATTGTAGTATTGATGTACCTCTCTAAGCCACCCAAGCCCATGAATAAGCATAAACTTGATATTGACACTAGAAAAATGTTTCACATGATAGGCGAACAAGAGCAGAAATACTACGATGAATGTTCAAAAATGCTAAGCAAGAAGTGTGCAATTTATATTTGACATGCAGTTCTTTCATTTTTATCATAATTTTTTTTCAAGTAATTTTCCCTCCTTTTTATAATCTAAATGATTGAGAATGTCAAATTCATTTTTTCCCCTCCCATTATTAAATTAATAATTGTACAGGGATTCTCATTAGCAATTTTAGTAAACTTGCTTATGATAAATCTTAAAAATTGATATCATTGAGATTGTCTATTATGCATTTGGAATACGTATGGTGGAGTGCTAAATCAAGAGGGTCACCCTTTAGCCTGCTTTAGTGAGAAATTCAATTATGTGAATTTAAAATATTCCACATATGCCAAAGAGTTATATGTTTTCTGGTATAAGCACTTAGGCATTGGTGGTATAATCATGGCTATCAAAATCCTTGTTTGGATCTTGTGATCCTACATCCTACGATCCAGACTTGCCTAATCGATCGGGATCCTAAAGTAGGATCCCAATAGGATACTATATGGATCCTTAGGATTGTGATCCTGCTTGTGCAATGGAATATGGATTTTTTCTAATTTGGATTTTAAAGAAAAGGCCCAATATATATCTTTATTGTCCCAAACACTTTACTTTTGCAATAGACACAATTTGATTTGGTTGGCCCAAATGCATGAAAATTAGGGCAAAGTGATGAGCATGTCCTGGGATTTGTTCAATCCAAGTCAAGTGAACAGCTGAGCATCTCTTGAAAGTTCTCATCCCTTGTTAATGAAAGATCTTTGAGAGCTTTAGAGTTCTTGATGGGCAAATCCCCAATTGTCTATCAGTAGGTTGGCACTACTTTTTCTAGCAACAGTAGAGGTCGATTGAGAGCTTTGAGATCAGTAGAGAGCTTCAACAAATAGAGAGTTGTACAGTCAGGTTGAGAGCTTAAAGTTGCAGGCTTGTAACAGTTATGCATTACCTTTGTTGTTTTTTTACTTTCTTCCTTTTGCCTATCTTCTCCCCCCCCCCCCCCCCCCCCCAAAAAGCATAGAGCATATAGCTTTTATTTTTTTCTCTTTCTTTTTTGACTAACAAAAAGTTCTTCTTCCTTCAACAAAAAGCTTTCAGATTTTTTTAGGGTCAAAATTGTTGAAGGGAAAACCTACTTGGTGCTAGCCTAGCTAGGAAGCTAGTTACGTTCTTGAAATTTTTAAAAATTTCTTAAACTTACTACCAAGTCTTTAGGCTTATTTTAGTGAGAGTTGTCATAATATGCCAAATACCTAATTTTTTAATTTATTTCACATTGTAAGTAGAATCTTACGATCCATGATTCGATCCAGACCCCTCCAACGATTCTAGGTGGGATCCTGATTCTAACTACCTTGGGTATAATCTACTACTATAAGATTTTGTCATATATTATGATCACCTAACACGGAAGTATCTGCAATCACAAAAGAATCCTAGTGTTAAATAGATTAAATGTTGCCAAGAATACATGTGAGTACTGAGAATAATCTCATTGACACTTTTAGTCGAGTCGTAGCACTTTTACACTATGAGTGTTCACATAGTGGGCTTTCAACATTTGAAGGATGAGTACACTTCTTGTCTTGACTATAGTATCATTTGTTATTTTCAAAAGGTGCTAAATGATAACCAATTAACCATTGACGTCAAAAATCAACCCTTTGGTCCTCACATCCATAGCTTGCTAGTAATCACCTACAACCAAGGGAAAAGAGATCTTGAGAGGGACCCTCAGTGCCCTCCAATGCTGACTCTGATGCTTAAGTCAGTGTAAGAAATGAGGAATAGGATGAGTAGGCCATATTAAATCTTGCTTATGTAGATATTTCTTAGAGGTAGTGCCTATTGCTTACATACTGCCCATCCCTTTGGCCCCTAAGTTATGGCTCCTTTTATAGGCTTCCCCAAGGGGTTTGTGTGTGTGTGTGTGTGTGTGAGAGAGAGAGAGAGAGAGAGAGAGAGAGAGAGAGAGAGAGAGAGAGAGAGAGCCTAGAATTATTAGCAATCCTCCATCAAACTCCTATTGTTAGAGAACACTCAACCTTGAGTTTTGCAGTGGCACAATAAAGTAATTATTGTAATTCTCCTCAAAGTTCCCAATCCCAATAAAGTAATTATCACACTTTGGAAGATGATTCAAGCTGGGGGTCTGTGTTTGAAACTTTTTACATGATCTGAAAATTTTATGCTCTAAAAAGAACTTGTGTTGAATCGAATTCCCGATTTTAACATTGAATTTTGATGCCTGCCCCTTGGACTCTTCTACAATGTTCCATTGCATTTGCTTGCCCTTCAAGGATGCATAATGTAGTCTATCATCTACACAATCATTGAGCTTACATTCCCACATTGATAATCCATGACAACAATAAATTCAGGGTTATAGGTGTAGTTCATAACAACAATTTCTATGTCATCCTTCGTAGGTTGTTTAGAATGCAGGTTCACTTGCAATTTCTTCTTTTCTGTGATCATATTTCATAAAAACGTCTGGTTTCATATGTTATAGACTGTTTCGAGATTGGAAGCTTATATTGTCCAAAATAAAAACTCTTTCTTCTCTTGACATGAAAGATGATCTCAAGATTCTGATATTAACAAACTTTTCATTCTAAACCAAAGGACAGTTTGAGATTTGCCTTGTTGTCTTCGGTAGTGTTGTTTTCTATCCCACCACTCAGCTGCATAGCCCACAAGCTTATAAGTAAGATACAAATCTTGTCCTTCTTGTTTTCATTGTATTCAAAATAAATATCAAGATAAAACAGCCAAGCGATGAATTCTCTCTTGGAAAAATTTCTGTTGAAACGAACAGGATCTTCAAGACAAAGTATAGATGCCCATGTAAAATTTCTAAAAATCATATCTTGCAAAATATTAAAAATGTTGGCTTCTCGGTTGTAGGTTCTCTACTTTATCAACAATAATCCTGGATGTCTTGCACTCTTGCATAAATTCCAAAAAAGATTCATTTTAAGCTTGACCTTTAGGGACTGATGGTGCTGAAGTTATTTTTTCAAAAATATATGTATCAAACAATCGAAGTTGGACTTGTTCAAACTGACATCAAAATCTAGCATAGTAAAATTAATTTTCTTGCATTAAATCTTAAAATATCATAGTTGGTCTCAATCCAAATGCAGACCCTGAAATTTGCATTAACAATCCAAGGCCCTATAGTATAGGTCAATAATCCTCAATGCCAAGTGAAAATATCTGTTGAGAAAACCAAAATATCATGGCTAAACTCAATTCTCACAATTCTGTATGATGCTGGAGAATCTGGTTTTGTCTCACATGTTGGGATATGAATCCCGCCCAAGATCAAATAACACACACACAAAGAACACACAAGATTTACGTGATTCGGCCAATTTAGCCTACGTACACGGGAGAGGAGTAACTTTACTATTTATATATGTGGGTATATAGTGGTATACAGTGAAGGAAGAGGAGGATTACAACACTCAACTCGCTCACCTTAATACACACTCACAGTGCATTCACACTCTCTATATTCACAATGGAGGAGAAGTACTCCTTTTATAGGAGAAGAGGAGGAGATCATCGTAGTAAGTCTCCTCCAAAAAAAACATCACCATCAGCTTTCCTTCTTTTTTAATGCAGTAGGTGGAAATGGTTGCACCAAACTGCAGCCAAGTATGATCATTATCTGCAGCAAGTCTTTGCCTCCTTTTTATTGCAAGAGGTGGGCCCAACACTAGCTCACCAAGTCTGACCATCATGTGCAGCAAGTTTTGGTCTCCTTTTTATTATATGAGGTGGGCCCAATAACTCCCCCCCCCCCCCCGCGACTTATGCGGAGAGTTCTACCAAACTTGTTGTGGTTTTACGAGCTTCGAGCTTTGACTTGGACGTTGTCTTAGTCATCATGTCTGATGCATTGTCATCGGTATGGATCTTCTCTATTCTTAACTACTTTGACTCCAACGCTTCTCGAATCCAATGATATCGAACATCAATATGCTTCGACTTTGAATGAAAACTTGGATTCTTGCTAAGATGAATAGCGGTAAAGAATATACTTCTTTTGTTTGAGGCCAAGTTCCTCCAGGAACTTTTTCATCCATAGATGCTCTTTGCTTCCTTCAGTGATGACGATGTACTCTTCCTCAATAGTGGACAATGCAACTCATTTTTGTAACTTTGATTGCCATGACACTGCTCCCCCTGAAAATGTCATCAGGTATCCCAAAGTAGACTTTCTGGAGTGAACGTCACCAGCCATATCTGCATCTGTGTAGCCTTCAAACATAGGTTTTCCATGACCAAAACATAAACATAAATGAGAAGTACCTTTGAGATACCTGAGAATCCACTTGACGACTTCCCAATGTTCTTTGCTGGGATTAGAAAGGAATCGACTGACTACTCCAACTGTATGAGCGATATTAGGTCTTGTGCATACCATGGTGTACATCAAGCTACCCACGGCTGAAGAGTAAGGCACTTTCTTCATTTCTTCTTTGTCATTTTCACTTGTAGGATATTGCTTGAAAGTAAGCTTTTAGTGTCCTGCAAGTGGACAACTAACTGGTTTTGTCTTGCTCATGTTAAATCTTTCTAGCATCTTCTCAATATACTTTTCTTGAGATAACCAAAAATTTCTATTTTTCCTATCTCAAAAGATCTTCATTCCAAGAATCTGTTTTGTTGGACCCAAATCCTTCATTGCAAAGGATTTGCTCAATTCTTTCTTCAACTTTTCTATCTTCTTAATATCACGATCAACAATCAACATATCATTCACATAAAACATGAGAATAATGAAGTCATTACTAGAAATCTCTTAATAAAAACACAATGGTCAAATTTGAACCTGTTATACTCGTGCTTCATCATGAAGGAATCAAACTTCTTATACTATTGTCTCGGTGCCTGCTTGAGGCCATACAAACTCTTTTTTAGTTTGTATACTAACTGATCTTTTCCTTTGACCTCGAATCCTTCAGGTTGTTTCACATAGATTTCTTCTTTAAAATCACCATGGAGAAATGCAGATTTACATCGAGTTGCGCAATCTCCAAATTCAGGCTGGCAGCCAATCCGAGAACTTGAATAGCATCTTCACCATGGGTGAGAAAATCTCTTCAAAGTCAATGCCTTTTCTTTGACCAAAACCTTTCACAACTAGTCGTGCTTGTACCTTGGTTGTGAGTTTCCTTCTTCATTTTTCAATCTAAACTCCTATTTGTTGTTGAGTGCTTTCATTCCCTTTGGTAATTCTACCAAATCATAAGTGTGGTTCTCATGTAAGGATTTCATCTCTTCTTGCATGGCCTTCAACCACTCATTCTAGCTCTCCCCCATCAGTTAGCAACACATACTCATCTGGTGAATATCTGCTAAAAGGTTGATGCTCCCTAGTGGATCTTCTTATCTGGGGTTCTGTTGCTGGAGCTTCTTGATCACCTTCAGCTATTGGTTCATCACTCATCAACTTCTCTGTTATCGTTATGCTCTTTTTGTGGCTGTGGTGGTGAATCTGGAGTCAACTCGATTGGATTCCTGAGGACATGCTTTGGATTATTGACCTTCTCACAATTGTCAATAGTTTGATCTTCAAAGAACACCACATCTTCCCTTTGGATGACTTTCCTGTTCTTTGGATTCCATAATCTGTGGTCGAACTCATCAATACCATAACCGATGAAGACATTCTTTTGTCTTTGCATCAAGTTTGGTCCTTTCATTGCGAGGAACATGGACAAAAGCTTTACAATCAAACACCTTTAAGTGTTTATAGGATACATCTTTCCCAGTCCAAATCCTTTTAGGAATGTCACCTCTTATAGGAATTGAAGGAGAAAGGTTGATGAGGTGAACTGCTGTCATTAACGCCTCACCCCAGAAGGATTTTTGCAGTCTTGAATGAGAGAGCATGCAAATAATCTTGTTGCAGATGGTTCTATTCATTCTTTCTATAAAGCCGTTATGTTGAGGAGTCTTGGTAATTGACTTCTCAAGCTTGATACCTTGGACTTTGCAATACTCTTCAAATGGTCAAATGTATTCACCACCATTGTATAAGCGAACACATTTTAGCTTTCTTCCACTTTGTCTTTCAACATTGGTCTGAAACTTCTTGAACATATCTAACACCCGGTCTTTACTTTTCAAAGGATAAGCCCACACTTTTCTAGAGTGGTCATCAATAAATGTAACAAAATACAATGATCCACCAATACTTTTAGTCTTTTATCATTCATAAAACACACATCAGTATGAACCAAATGTAGAATCTGCATTCTCCTAAATGGGGGGTTCTTTCGAAATGTAACTCTATGTTGTTTACTAGCTAAACAATGAGTACAATTCTTCATAGATTTACCTGAGAAATTTGGAAGAAGCTTTTTCGCTGCAAGAATCTAGAGTCCCTTGTCGCTCATGTGGCCAAGTCTGTTGTGCCATAACTTAGTGGTGACTTCATATTCTATAGCATTCACATCTCTTGCATTGAGTTGCTTATCTTGAGTGTAGTATAAGCTAGCATCCTTCTTTCCTTTGGCCACCACCAAATTCCCTTTCTTAAGCTTTCACACTCCATTACCAAAATAGCTTTCATAACCCATGTCATCAAGCTGACCTGTGGAGATTAGGTTAAGGCGAATGTCTGGGACATGTCGAACATCCTAGTAGTAGCTTGCATCCAACATTTGTTTCTATCAACACATCTCCTTTACTAGCAACTTTGCATTTGACTTCATTTTCCATCTTATCAAAACCATAATCAGGACATTTGTAAGATGAGAAGTCCCTTTGTGCTGTTACATGGAATGATGCTGTAGAATCAATCGTCCATGTTGTGTCTTGGCAAGTGAGGTTAACGTGTCCTTCCTCACACACCACGTAAGTTTTACCTTCATCAGAAGTCACAACTGCACTACTTTTGTCCTCTTTCTTGTCTTCGCTAGTTTGTTTTGCCTTCCATTTCCAATAGTCATTCTTTATATGTCCAGGCTTATTACAATAATAGCAGGTGAAGCTACCTCTTGATTTTGATCTGCCTCTAGACTTACTTCTGGACTTGCCTATGTTCTTATTGTCTCCTTGGGAATATCTACTTCTGCCCCTCTCAGTAACCATCGCTTGTCCTTGAGAGTGAGTGGGCAAGCCTTGCTCAGCTCTTCTCTTGCCTTCTCTAGTGATGCTATCCTTCACCATACTCAAGATTACCTTTCCATTTGGTGCTGAATTACTGAAAGCTACCACAAGTGTCTCCCAGCTATTTGGTAATGAACTTATTAGGATCAATGCTTATATTTCATCTGCAATGGTCAACTCCATGCTTGTTAGATTATGAAGAATTTCATTAAATTTATCCAAGTAATCTAAAACATTTTGTCTATCACATAATTTTAACTTCACAAGCCTTCTTATCATGAAGGCTTTGTTCTGGGCATTCTTTGGCTCATACATCTCTCTCCAAGATGTTGCCAAAATTTGTAGGCATCCATTTCTTTGGCTGTATCACAGATTGCCCTCGGCTCAACCCACTGTCTTATAACACTGACAGCTTTTCTCTTTAGCTTCTTCCAATCGGACTCATTTTTTCCACTTGGTATGATCCCTTTGCATTCAATAGGATCAAACAAATCTTTACAGTACAACAAATTTTCCATCATTGTCTTTCAGATGAAATAATTTGTTTGTGTAAGTCTAAGCATGGAACTGTTGCCAAGACTTGTATTTTCCTTCATTTAATATGCTCAACTGCAGTGAACAATGTTGCTACAGTATAGTCTCAAAAATTAAGATGGGTCTTTTGGTGGGTTTTGTTTTCAATGGTGTGGGTGGTGTCATGAAAATCTTCTGGAGAAGTGTTGGAAAGCTGAGACATGCGCATGACTGTAATTTTCTGGAAACTTTTGCAATGCTGTAGTTTTCTGGGTCTTCCTGTGAGTTTAGAACTTTAAATGCTTTGTATTGTAGTTTGCAACAATACTTACGGATTGAAAATTGAATCACTATAACAAAATAACTGTTCCTTGTTTTGGCTGGTGGCAACAACAGTAGTGCTTTGATCTGTGGCTTTGATGGCTGCAAGGTATATGGTTTGGCTATGGCGTGGTAATTGTGGTTGGGTTTTGATACTAAATTGATGAATGATAGGTAATAGTGTTGGGCCCGCCTCATATAATAAAAAGCAAGCAAGGACTTGCTGCATATGGTGGTCATACTTGGCTGCAGTTTGGTGCAACCATTTCCACCTACTGCATTGAAAAAGAGGGAAAGCTGATGGTGACGTTTTTTTTTTTGGGAGGAGACTTGCTACGATGATCTCCTCCTCTTCTCCTATAAAAGGAGTACTTCTCCTCCGTTGTGAAGATAGAGAATTTAAGTGAAGACACAACAAGTGTGAGTGCACTATGAGTGTGTATTAAGGTGAGTGAGGTTAGTATTGTAATCCTCCTCTTCCTTCATTGTATACCCATATATATATATATAGTGAAGTTACTCCTCTTCTGTGGACGTAGGCTAAATTGGCTGAACCGCGTAAATCTTGTGTGTTCTTTGTGTGTGTGTTCATATCCCAACAATTGGTATCAGAGCTACTGGTTTACCGCCTTGATGGCAGGTTTTATTTCTGTATATTAATACTGCCTTGATGATAGGTTTTATTTCCGTGTATTAGTACCGCCTTGATGGTAGGTTTTATTGATGTGTATTGATACCATCTTCATGATTGGATGTATTCTTAATTTTTAGATTATATTGTAGTAACATTGTTCACTGCATTTGTCCACGTACAGTACCAGAGAATATTAAATGGAGGAAAGTACAAGTCTTGGGAGCAGTTCCATGATCAGACTTACAAAGACAAATTATTTAATTTGAAAGACAATGATGGAAGATTTGTTGTACTGTAAAGATCTGTTCGATCCTATTGAATGCAAAGGGATTATACCAAGTGGAAAAAATGAGTCCGATTGGAAGAAGCTCAACAGAAAAGCTGTCAGTGTTATAAGACAGTGAGTTGAGTAGAGGGCAATCCGTGATACTGCCAAAGAAATGGATGCCTACAAACTTTGGCAACATCTTGGAGAGAGATGAAGGGCCAAAGAATGTCCGGAACAAAGCCTTCATGATTAGAAGGCTTGTGAATTTAAAATTACGTGATAGACAAAACGTTTCAGATCACTTGGATAAATTTAATGAAATTCTTGATAATTTGACAAGCATGGAGTTGACTATTGCAAATGAAATACAAGCATTGATCTTGTTGAGGTCATTACCAAATAGCTGGAAGACACTGGTGGTAGCTCTCAATAATTCAGCACCAGAAGGAAAGGTAATCTTGAGTATGGTGAAGGATAGCATCATTAGAAAAGGCAAGAGAAGAGCTGAGCAAGGCTTGCCCACTCACTCTCAAGGACAAGCGATGGTTACTAAGAGGGGCAGAAGTAGATATTCCCAAGGAGACAATAAGAACATAGGCAAGTCCAGAAGTAAGTCTAGAGGTAGATCAAAATCAAGAGGTAACTTCACCTGCTATTATTGTAATAAGCCTGGACACATAAAGAAGGACTATTGGTAATGGAAGGCAAAACAAACTAGTGAAGACAAGAAAGAGGAGGACAAAAGTAGTGCAGTTGTGACTTCTGATGAAGGTAAAACTTACGTGGTGTGTAGGGAAGGACACGTTAACCTCACTTGCCAAGACACAACATGGAAGATTGATTCTGCAGCATCATTCCATGTAACAGCACGAAGGGACTTCTTCTCATCTTACTAATGTGGTGATTATGGTTTTGTTAAGATGGAAAATGAAGTCAAATGCAAAGTCGCTGGTAAAGGAGATGTGTTGATAGAAACAAATGTTGGATGCAAGCTACTACTGAAGGATGTTTGGCATGTCCCAGACATTCGTCTTAACCTGATCTCCACAAGTCAGCTTGATGACATGGGTTATGAAAGCTATTTTGGTAATGGAGTCTGGAAGCTCAAGAAAGGAATTTGGTGGTGGCCAAAGGAAAAAAGGATGCTAGCTTATACTACACTCAAGCTAAGCAACTCTGTGTAGGAGATGTGAATGCTACAGAATATGAAGTCACCACTGAGTTATGGCACAACAGACTTGGCTACATAAGCGAGAAGGGAATGCAGTCTAATTCAAAATTTAATGTAATTTCAAAGGAAAATAAGAAACGAAAAGGTTACTAAACACAGTTCAGATTCAGATTTTTGGATTTTTGAGATTTTTGTAATGAAACTTAAACCCTAACTAAAATATTAACACGCATAAAATAACTAAATAAAAGCTAGACGCAATACCAGAATAATAAAGTAATAAACCTGCATACATTCAACTGATCAAACAAAAACAACTATGCTAATCAATAATGAAAATCCAACTGATTAAAAGTACCAGATTTTATTTTGAGATCAAGTAAGATTTAAATCTAACAAGATTACTCAAGGAAAAAAAAATACTAACTGTAATAATAAAATTACCCAAAAGACAATATTTAAATGCAAAACTCAATTAAGATTCAACTCCGTCAACAACTTAAACACCCAACCACGATGGAGTTTCAATAACAATCTCTAAAAATAAACTAAAGAGAGAGAAGAGAGAGATTAAACTTAACTATTAAATAATTTTAAATAACAAAACAAGCTACTGACTTTAAAAAAGAAAAGTAGATCCCAACACTTAAATAAATAAAAGAAAGTGATAAACAAAAAGAGATGAGAGAGAGATAAGAGATAAGAGAAGAGAATGAGAGAGAGAGAGAAAAGTATGGCAGGCCGTATGGTTTGAGGGGAGTCTGGCCGTGGCTGCAACACAGCACAAACACTGTAGAGTTTCGGGTCCTCCTCCACAAAGCAGCGACAGGGCAGCACCTGGGTTCCTCCTTCAGCAGCAGCAAGCACTCGGGTTGGCAGCAGCAACTCTGACCTCCTCCAGCGGCAGCAACACACCTTGAAGCAGCAGTGGCAAGGCAGAGAGGGAGAGAGCAGACTGAGGGAGAGATGAGACAGAGAAAGGGAATGATAGAGAGGAGGCCGAGAGGATTGAGATAAGAGAGGTGCTAAAAAAAAAACAAAAGAGAAGGGAATAGGGAGAGAGGAGGCAGAGAGAATTGAGATAAGAGAGGTGCTGAAAAAAAAAAACAAAAGAGAAGGGAAGAGGGAGAGAGGAGGCAGAGAGAAGGGACTGAGATAAGAGAAGAGGAGAAGGAGAAAGGAGAGGGAAAAAGGAAAAGAGAAGAGGGGGCGAGAACTGAGAAGGGAAGGGAGGCTTGCTGAAAATAAAAAGAACCCAGCCACCAGAAGCCCTACACGGCCCAACACACACAGGCACACGCTGCATGGCCGGGTCACATCAACCCGGCCCAGCTCACTTGCGCACACACGGAGGCCCAAAAAGGTATATATATATATATATATATATATATATATATATTTTCTTGTTTCTTCCCTTTTTTTTTTTCTTTTTTTTTTTGTTTCCCAATGCACAAGCCTGATTTTGACCTTCCTACAGCCCGTAGCTCTCAAAACTCAAAACACCAAAAGTTGTAGAGCATTTTCTTGGTTTTCCACAGCATTTTGAATCATCTCGATCGGAGCTCAGATGGGAGAATTATGCCTAGATTACGAAGTAATGTTCGCTTTAATATCCATAAATTACCCTGCAATAATAAAATACCAAAAATTTATAAATTATTGAATAAAACCTAAATATTATAAATAGAGCGCAATGTTAAAATATTGAGCATAATTAGACATTTAATTAAAATTATAATCCTTAATGTATGAATTTAAACGCCTAATAATGCAACTTTGACGCGTAATCAAGTTCCTTTAGGAGGTGACATTCCTAAAAGGATTTGGACTGGGAAAGATGTATCCTATAAACACTTAAAGGTGTTTGATTGTAAAGCTTTTGTTCATGTTCCTCGGGATGAAGGGACCAAATTTGATGTAAAGACAAAATAATGTGTCTTTATCGGTTATGGTATTGATGAGTTCGGTTACAAATTATGGGATCCAAAAACAGAAAAGTCATCCGAAGCAAAGATGTGGTGTTCTTTGAAGATCAAACTATTGATGATTGTAAGAAGGTCGATAATCCAAAGCGTGTCTTAGGAATCCAATCGAGTTGATTCCATATTCACCACCACAGTCACAAGAAGAGCATGACGATAACAGAGAAGTTGATGAGAGTGATGAACCAATAGCTGAAGGTGATCAAGAAGCTCTAGTAGCAGAACACCAGATAAGAAGATCCACTAGGGAGTGTCAACTTTCTAGCAGATACTCATTAGATGAATATGTATTGCTAACTGACAGGGGAGAACTAGAATGTTATAAGGATGTCATGTCACATGAGCACAAGAGTGAGTGGTTGAAGGCCATGCAAGAAGAGATGAAATCCTTACATGAGAACCACAATTATGATTTGGTAGAATTACTGAATGGAATGAAAACACTCAACAACAAATGAGTGCTTAGATTGAAAAATGAAGAAGGAAACTCACAACCAAGGTACAAGATGCGACTAGTTGTGAAAGGTTTTGGTCAAAGAAAAGGCATAGACTTTGAAGAGATTTTCTTGCTCGTGGTGAAGATGCTATTTGAGTTTTTCTTGGATTGGCTGCCAGCTTGAATTTGGAGATCGAGCAACTCGATGTAAAAGCTGCATTTCTCTTTGGTGATTTTAAAGAAGAAATCTACATGAAACAACCTGAAGGATTCGAGGTCAAAGAAAAGAATAGTTGGTATACAAACTTGGAAAGAGTTTGTATGACCTCAAGTAGGCACCGAGATAGTGGTGCTAGAAGTTTGATTCCTTCATGATAGAGCATGGGTGTAACAGGTTCAAATATGACCATTGTGTTTTTATTAAGAGATTTTCTAGTAATGATTTCATTATTCTTGTGCTTTATGTGGATGATATGCTGATTGTTGGTTGTGACATTAAGAAGATAGATAAGTTGAAGAAAGAATTGAGCAAATCCTTTGCAATGAAGGATTTGGGTCCAACAAAACAGATTCTTGGAATGAAGATCTTTTGAGATAGGAAAAATAGAAAGTTGTAGTTATCTCAAGAAAAGTATATTGAGAAGGTACTAGAAAGATTTAACATAAGCAAGGCAAAACCAGTCATTTGTCCACTTGGAGGACACTTCAAGCTTACTTTCAAGTAATATCCTATTAGTGAAAATGACAAAGAAGAAATGAAGAAAGTGCCTTACTCTTCAGCTGTGGGATGTACACCATGGTATGCCCAAAACCTGATATCGCTCATGCAATTAGTGTAGTAAGTTGATTCCTTTCTAATCCCGACAAAGAACATTGGGAAGCCGTCAAGTGGATTCTTAGGTATCTCAAAGGTACTTCTTACTTATGTTTATGTTTTGATAATGGAAAACCCATGTTGGAAGGTTACACAGATGCAGATATGGCTGGTGACGTTGACTCCATAAAGTCTACTTTGGGATACTTGATGACGTTTTCAGGGGGAGCAGTGTCATGGCAATCAAAGTTACAAAATTGTGTTGCATTGTCCACTACTGAGGCAGAGTACATCGCCATCACTGAAGCAAACAAAGAGCTTCTATGGATGAAAAAGTTCCTGAAGGAACTTGGCCTCAAAGCAAGAGAATTATGTTCTCTACTATGATAGTCAAAGCGCTATTCATCTCAGCAAGAATCCAAGTTTTCATTCAAAGTCAAAGCATATGGATGTTCGATATCATTGGATTCTAGAAGCGTTGGAGTCAAAGCAGTTAAGTATAGAGAAGATCCATACTGATGACAATGCATTAGACATGATGACTAAGACAACGTCCAAGTTAAAGCTTGAAGCTTGTAGAACCACAATAGGTTTGGTAGAACAATCCACATGAGTTGGGCGGGGGAGATTTGTTGGGTCCACCTCATATAATAAAAAGGAGGCAAAGACTTGCTGCACATGGCGGTCATACTTGGCTGCAGTTTGGTGCAACCATTTCCACCTACTGCATTGAAAAAGAAGGAAAGTTGATGGTGACGTTTTTTTTTTGGAAAAGACTTGCCGCGATGATCTCCTCCTCTTCTCCTATAAAAGGAATACTTCTTCGTTATGAAGATAGAGAGTGTGAGTGAAGACACAACAAGTGTGAGTGCTCTATGAGTGTGCATTAAGGTGAGTGAGTTGAGTGTTGTAATCCTCCTCCTTCACTGTATACCCATATATATATATAGTGAAGTTACTATTCTCCCGTGGGCGTAGGCTAAATTGGCCGAACTACGTAAATCTTGTGTGTTATTTGTGTGTGTTATTTGATCTTGGGCGGATTCATATCCCAACATATAGAAACACAAATATAAAGCGATAGAAAGAATCAAGAGAGAGATATAGAAAGAAGACAGAGAAGATTGGGGGAGAAAAAAGGAGTTAAAGAGAGAACAGAGAGAATGAGAAGGCAGAATTGGAGTAGAAACAGAACAGCAAATCAGAAGATTCAAAACACAGAGAGAAAAGAAGGGAAAGGAAGAAGGGGAAGAGGGCGAGAATTGCACGAGAGAGAGAGAGAGAGAGAGAGAGAGAGAGAGAGAGAGACCAGCGCTGGAAGTCTCAATTTTCAAATTGATTACTATTTACTACATTACAAGCAAAGTACTTACACACCCAACATAATACAACTAAAACAAGTAATTACAAAATAAACCCCAAGTACTTAAAATACACAAAATAACCCTACATTAACTAAACTTCTAAAATATCTTGATTTTCTAATTCAAAACAAATCCTTAATTTCTAGATCTTCAAACAAAATATGATTGCCTAGAATTATTTGCAAGTGATCCTCCATCATTGACCCTCGACATTATTTGGTTTTGGGGGAGGGCTTGTACCTTCATACTGTTATATATTGATAAGGAGGATACTCCCCCATAATGTGCTTTATTAAATTGGTGTTTTATGAATTTAGGGATGCCCTCTGGGATCCCTTACTAATTCATAAGACAAGGGTCTATTTTACCTTCATCAATATCCCCCTACTCCTAGACCTAATGGATTTTTAGATTTCAAGAGTAGCTTTCATGTTATCTATATTGTTGGACTTTGTGTCATCCTGACAAGCTTTTTCAGTTTGGCTTATTGGACTTAACCATTTTGCCAAGTGGCTTATCTAGCCTTTTAGACTTGGCTGTTTGCCCATGTTTTGTTAGGTGGGCACATTTGGCCTTTTAGTTTTGGTCGTTTTGCTAAGTGAATCTATTTGGCATTTTGGATTGGGCCATTCTATTGAGTTGGATACTACCCTGCCCAAATTGGCCATTCTACCAGGCCTTGCCAAGTGGGTCTATCTAGCCTTTTGGATTGGTAGTTATGCCTAGTGGGTCCATTTGGCCTTTCAGACTTGGCTATTCTGCCAAGTGGACCAATCTAGTCTACTATACATGGCCATTTATCATGGCATGGAACTGTCTTATCTATTGCATTTGGCATTATGCGAAGTGGGCCTATAGGGATGAGATCTTGGTCTTCTGAATATAGCTCCAAAATGTCTGAATATGTGTTCATGATTGAGCTTGTTGATTGAAACATAGTGATAGGCCTATTTGGTAGAACCAAGTCCAACATGCTAAATAGGTCTACTTAACATTACTTTGGCAAAATGGCCAAGTCCAAAAGGCCAGATAGGCTCACTTGGCAAAATCACCAAGTCAAACAGGCTAGATTGGCCTACCTAACAAAGCTTGTTAGAGTGGACAGAGTCCAACAACCTAAACCTAATGATCCTTTAGGTTCAAGGGGGGAGGGGAGGCATCTTGTCCTGTGAATTAGTGAGAGCACTCCCAAATTCATAAACACCATTAAATAAAGCACAATATGGGGGGAGTAACCTCCCCATCAATATATATGACATTATGCAGGTGCAGCCTCCCCCCCCCCCAAGGGCCCCTTCCTTTTAAAAAAAAATTGAGCAATATTGAGGTCACTCCCCATAAATATAGGGTATTTAACCCCTTACGAATGCTTATAAAAGGGCCATAGGTAAGAGGCTAGATGGAGGAGCCATAGGTAAAAAGATTTAAGTAATGAGCAATATCTATAGGTAATCTCTAATAAGAAACATCTATGCTGGCTTACTCATTGTATTTCTGTATTTCCCACACTAACTTAAGCATTAGACTAGGCCCCTAAAGGCCATTGAAGATTTCCCAAGTTCTCTTTTCCCTTGGTTGGAGGCATTGCCAAAAGAGATATGGATGTGAGGAACAAGGGTCTATATTTTGACTTCAACAATAACCATTATGGTTATATAGATCTTAGGTTGTATTGGCTCTCCTTAAAAAAAATGTTGCTAGGATTTTGTCTATGATGGAGAAAACTTCCACTTATACACCTCTGGAGGATCTTACCATGAACTTTATTCTTGGGTTGCTTAAAACTGTTGGGGGCCATGGCTTTGATGCCTCGAAGGCTGGCGAGAGAGTGTGGTGTAATAATAGGGATTACCTATCAATATTGTTTTGAATGAAGTCGCCACTAACCTTTATCCAAAGTAGTTGTCATAGGTCACCTAATTAACTACCACTTAAGTGTGGAGAAGGTACTAGCGCCCCATTGCCTCGGTTTGTAAATGATAACGTTGAAGCATGGATAATCATTGATTGAATTAATGATCATTATTTTCAATTTTACCTTTCCTTTTATTGTTGAATCCCTATAAAGCCCTCCTAGTCTGGTTAGGGAGTGAGTATAATATCACTTGGAGATTTTGGTAGAGCGCTAGCACGCCTCTTTAGGTGTCCTTCATTGAAATAATTTTAATTAAGGTTTTCAAGGTAATTGAGCAATCATATGTCTAAGGACTAAACCCTAACCGTTGCACATATAGAAAAAACTAGGCACTAAAATTCTAAAGAAATAAGATGGCTAATGAAACTAAATAGATCTTATTAAATAAATACGCAACATGAGACTAGCTTGAATTTTTTATTTTTATGTTTCACATTTTTTTCTTAATATTTTAGACGAAAGATAATAATAACATAAAGATGAACCAAAATAGATATCAAATAACTAATAATATCAATGATAACACTAGTATCTGGAATGAATAACACAACTGATAAGATCAAAGTCTCTCTCGCTCTCTCATGGTACGATTCTCTCTCTTTTGTGCATATAGAGTGATGGAGCCTTATGTTGTAGGCTATGGTGAACCAGTCGATCTTATTGAAGGAAAATTCTTTGATCTTCGTTTAGACAAGATCAGGAGATTTCTTCTTTTTGCTCGTGTAGAATATGGGTTGAGTTGTCTAAGGAGGCAACTTTCTAGTTTGTTGATGGGTCGTCTTTAGACGGATGGAAAGGGGTTATTAGAGCATTTGTAAGGGGTAGCATGCAATATTGTATGTCGATTAGGTAGACGAAGGTGGGAAAATTTTTGGAGTTAGGGTTGGAATGGAAAAGGAAATTTGCAGTGTGTATTCCTGGCGATGCAAAGGGCAATGGATGGAGAAATTTTGCAAACGATTTTAGCAAGATTGCTAAGGAATTTCGGAAGGAATCTGGTGGTGTAGTTGCAGATGACTCTTCATTTTCCAGGTTGTGGAGTCAGGTGGTACTGGAAGGCAAAAAAGATGAAGATGTGGTTCGTGGTAGTCAATCTCTCTCTGGAATCTGTTATGATGGCTGAGTGAGAACGATGTTGTCGGTGTGGAGGTGCAATGCAACTGAAGGATCATGGGGTTTCAGAGTCAGGTTCCATCATAGACAGGCCAGAATCAATTGACCAAAATGGGAGGGAAGCTAGGGTTCTAGAAGGGGTTATGCTTCTCTCAGATGCAGCTAGGGTTGCGGAGGAGATTGTGAAGAGGACTGGGCCAGGGGGCCATATTTCTTGTTTTGGACTTGGCCCAATTAATTGAAAAAGGAGGCATGTCTTTTTTGAACAAGTTGGGCTACTTATTTGAATAGGCCCAATGTTCAGGAAAGTCTGTTTTGGATTTTAATGTGGAGTCAAAGGGAGCTCAGCCTTTGGGCTCTAGGCAGATGAGCCATGGCGGTAGTCAGGCTTATGGTTTATGTAAGAGTGATCCAGTTTCTTCTTTGCCAGAAACCAAAAATGGGCAGGCCCAAGATACTGTTCCTACCACAGAAGACGAGTACCAGGAAGGAGGACCCTAGTTCCTTTGTTAGTAGAATCCATTCCCAGTCTACTACTCTCCAAGTTATGAGTCAAACTGATGAAGTTTTGTAACAAGCTTAGAATATTAGCGGATTATATTCAAAACAAGATCATGGAATTAAAAATGCAACAAGTTTTGAAGAGGATTAAAGGGTGGTATGGAAAAGAATGAAAAATAAGAAGATGCCTTGCGGGGGAAAACTGATAGTTTTGGTCTAAATTAAAACTGATTTGAGAGAAACAAGCTTTATGCTCATTGGAAGGCGGCTTGTACAGGTGCTGAGATGAGGAAGGTCTTTGAAGATAGGAAGATCTGTTGAGTCAGTGGCAAAGCCATTATGGAAGGGATTCTAAAAGAGAGCTTAGCATAATGGAAGATTCTTATACTAAGGAGGTTGGGTATAGTAATGGGGCAAGTACAGAAAAGGAAAGGAAGTAATGCGGGGACTTTTCATATTTGGAAAGTGATGATACTAGTGAGTTTGAATGCAATGGGGGGTTGTTGGATGAAATCTGAGACAATGGGTATGTTTCAGATAATTGTGAAGCAATAGGGATTTATTGTATGTTCATCCAACCCTGTTGGAAGATTTGGAGGGAGTTTCTATTTTTTTTTATAATGATGGGCTAGTTAACAGTTCGCAGCAAAGGGATGCAATTCTGCCTACACCCTTAGAGGAGGTTCCTAAGGACTTCTGCTCAAAATCTTTGCAGAAAATGGACTTAAAAATTAAAAATTTGACTGATATTGGAGGGGAAAAAAATATGCATGGATGGTGGCATAAGTCAAAAGTTGAAGGGTCAAAGAAAAGTAGCGGATTTGAAGAGCTTGGTAAATTATGATAGGAAGGGGTTAAAAAGGGGCTTGCTTGGTTAATATTGTCTAGTTCATTTTCTGATTGTGTTTTTTAGTTTTTATTTATTTTTTCTTTTTTCTTTGGTGGTTTTTTTTATATTTTATTTGGTGTACTTTTTTGTCCCAACTCGTTTATCTTCCCTTCTTTCTATCTAAAATAACTTCTTTTTTATCAAAAAAATAAAAATAAAAAATATTAACAATGATAACAATAATGCTAGAACTACTTAAAAAGAACATTTTTTCATGTTTTTTTTTTTTTCTCAAATTTTTGGGATTTTATAGTGAAAATAGATCAATGAACAATAAATAACATAAAGGGGCAACCCAGTGCACAAACACATGAATAAATATATAAAAGGGGGAAAAAAAAAAAACAAGAGATTAAAATGCTTAGGCCAGGTCGACCTGGTAGACCCAAATGGGTCAAGCATGTACATTTTAAATTTGAACATTATAATTCAAGCATCATAAGAAATCATGCAAATTTGTAAACTTTAAAGTATCATGCATCATAAGCTTAGTTACATCACCCGTGAATTGAATATAAATAAAATCCATAATCCAAGTTTTACATCTTGAAAAGTAACATAAAGGTGACCAATCCAAGCTCTAAATTGTTGAAATTATTTTTTTCTTTGAATTATTAATATTATATAAGACAAAATATATCATATATATTTATAACATATCAGTCAACTGCAGTTTTAATGGGCCAAACCAAAACCAAAGTGTTAAATAAAAAAGTTGAGAAGTCCAAACTGAAACCGACCCAAAAAAAAATGGTGAACTGCTTTTTTGGTTCAATTTGGTTCTGTTTTCCGGTTCTTTTTGGCACCTTACTTGTCACCCATGACCACCAGTCGATTGATCTCCAGGAACAGTATCTTTCTATCTCTAGTAGTTGCAGAGCATTCATGGCTGCCACTGAAGTAGTAGAGGCCATGGGCTGAACGGTTGCTGGTGTTAGATCTCTTCTTCCCTTTCTCTCTTATCTTTCTGTTTCTCTTACAATTTCTCTTTCCAGAAGCAGTGGTTCATTGGTTTTCTTTTGTTTTTTTTTTTTTGTTTTTTTGTTTTTTTGGGATCCAGGGAGGAGAAGTGTTACAGGCTGTGCTTGTATAGCCAATTAGCCATGAAAAGGGAGGCTATGTTGATGTGGGTGTGGAGGTCGAAAGGTGTCAATGGGGGTAAAAGATGATAAGTGTTGATGATGATGAGGAAATTGGGGGATGATGATGATGATCATAAGATGATAAAGACCATGATTGTAGCAATAGAGTATGATGATATGAGGTTATCCTCATGCGTGAAGAATGTCAGGGGATGCTTGCCTAAGGAGTTAGGACTCTCTTCTCCTCACATGATCGTGACTCGTACAACTGTTTTTTTGGTTTCCCTCTCATTCGTTTGTGGCCTTTCTCGTGTGTCCCTTTTTTTGAGGCTGCCCCTCCTTTTGAATAGGTAGTGCTGGTGTGCTGCAGTAACTCCCAAAATCTCCTTCCTTGAGTGCAGGCCATAATACTCTCAACCTGTTCCCTTGATTGCAAGCTACATTTCCACATTCTTCTCCCCTAGCCTTAATTGGAACATGTCTTTGTATTATCTTGCAGGGAGATGAATCTGGACGGGTGAACCTCTACCTAGCCTCAGGCCTCATTCAACACATTTAAAAAAAAGCCTTTTTATTATGCTGTAAAATTGGACCATAAATATTGGGCTATATTGATATCTTTATTTATTTATTTCCTTGCACCATTAGAATTGTTGGTAGAGCCACAGTTCAAGAATGACTTTGGGCCTCCTAATGCACCAAGAATAAAAATAAATAATGTCAAACAAAAAATAAAATCACAGGTGTGTGGTCACTCAAGATGGGGAATTAGAAGATCAGAGTTACCCCAGACAAGATTATATGCTAGTAGTTTGGGTGACTGACTTAGGTGCATAGTAGTGGATACAACAACAACAAAACCAAGCCTTAGTTTCACTAAGTAGGGTCGGCTATATGAATCATTTTCCGCCAATTTATGTGATCATGGACCATTTCTTTTGATAGATACTTCCCAAGTTATTTTAGGTCTATCCCTACCCCTTCTACAGCCCTCCACAGTAACTAAGTCACTCTTCCTCATAGGTGCACTATGTTGCCTACGTTGCAAGTGTCCATACCATCTAAGTCGTCCCTCCTTTATCTTATCTTCTATAGGAGTTACACCTAACTTACCACGAATATGTTCATTCCTTAATTTATTTTTTATTGTTATACCACTCATCCATCTAAGCATTCTCATCTTGACAACTTTTACTTTTGGGATATTATGTTTCTTCGTCGCCCAACATTCCGATTCATATAGCATAGCTGGTCTTATAGCTGTCTTATAAAACTTCATTTTCAATTTTAAGGGTATTTTACGATCACATAGCACACTTGAGGCACTTTTTCATTTAACCCTGTGCATTACATCATCTTCAATTTCTCCTTCAGCTTGCATAATAGATCCAAGGTATCGAAATCTACAAGTGCTATTTATTTCTTCATTATCAAGTTTAACTTTGTCTCCACTATTTCTCCTATCATTACTAAAATTACATTTTATATATTTTGTTTTATTTTTACTTATCCTAAAGCCTCTAGATTCTAAAGCTTCTCTCCATAATTCTAACTCAGCCTCTACTCCGTCTCTAGTTTCGTCAATTAATACAATATCTTCTTCAAACAACATACACCATGGAACCTCTTTTGAATATTCTTAGTTAATTGGTCCATCACTAAAGCAAAAAGATAAAGACTTAAAGTAGATCCTTGATGTACACCTATAGTGATTGGAAATTCTCTAGTTTCTCCATCTATAGTCCTTACACTAGTCATTACTCCATCGTACATATCCTTAATGACATCAGTATACCTACAACATACGCCTTTTTTTTTCTAAAACCCACCATAGAATTTCCCTAGGTATCCTATCATATGCTTTATCAAGGTCAATAAATATCATATACAAATCCCTCTTCTTTTCCCTAAACTTTTTCATTAATCTTTTTAAAAGATAAATAGCTTCTGTGGTAGATCTCCTAGGCATAAAATCAAATTGATTTTCTGAAATCTTCGTTTCTAACATTAATCTTTGTTCAACTATCCTTTCCCATAGTTTCATCGTATGACTCATAAGTTTAATTCCACGATAGTTATTACAATTTTGAATATCTCCTTTATTTTTATATATAGGTATTAAAGTGTTTTTCCTCCATTCATCTGACATTTTCTTAGTTTTTACAATTGTATTAAATAAATTAGTTAACCATATAATTCCGTTATCACCCAACCATTTCCAAACTTCAATTGGGATGTTATCTGGTCCCATAGCTTTCTCATTTTTTATCTTTTTTAGTGCAAAGTTAACTTAATTAATTCTAATTTTGCGAATAAATCTTATATTTTTAGTCTTTTCCTCATTTGACAATTTTAAGTTTAAAATTTCTATTTGGTTTTCGTTAAACAACTTACTAAAGTAACTTCACCATCTTTCTTTAATATCTTTGTCCTTAACTAAGACAATATCATCCTCACTTTTTATACATTTTACATATCCTAAGTCCTTCCTCTTCCTTTCTCTAGCTTTAGTAAGTTTAAATATATCTCTTTCCCCTTCTTTTGTACCTAATCTATCATACAAACTATTAAATGATCTATATTTAGCCTGAAATATTTGCATTCAAAAATTCAGTGAATCAATCTACTCGAAAGAGTCCTTTTGAAATTGTCCATGAATATTCTCCTTGCCACCTTGACCCTATTCCATTGACATCTATCCCATTGCCACCTGATGCCCCCCATCTGTGTCAGCTGAGTCTTTTGCCCAACATATTTGTGATCTTCATGCTGATGTTAGACAAAAGATTGCTATGAAAATTGATACTCACAGGCATATCAAATTAAATGAGGGTAGCTATGTGTTGGCACGTATCCATCCTGAATATTACCCCATTCCCCCCAAGCATTCTTTTAAGAAGTCAGATGCTTATTGCCTGTGGTTCTCCTCACATTCTTTGCCATTTGGGCCTAATACTTTCGTACTTGAAATTCCATGCAATATGACCATTAGCCCTATACTCAATGTTGAGGACTTAACCCTTTATCGAGGCACTTTTATGTCTTCGGTTGTGGATGCAAATATCTCACGTTCTTTAGCAGTTTCTCCATCAGTTCTAGTTCCAGTGCTTCCATGTCTCCCACTTTGCTGTGCTGATCATGTTGAGAGCATTCTTGAAGATAAGCCTTTTACATCTACACAAGGAGGGTATAGATGATACCTCATCAAGTGGACCAATTACTGTACTTCAACCTCCACATGTGTGGTCGAGGATGGGTTGTGTTGTGTGGATTAGGAACTATTGGAGCAGCACATCTGCCTTCCCTTGCCAGCGGTAAGTTTTTCTCACCAAGGAGGAATTGATGAGGATCACACTCAACGAGATCTTTATGTTTACCATAGGTGTAGACATAATATAGGGTCTTTATATATATCTAGGGCTTTTATGATTTGAATAATTTCTACGGATTTGATACTGCATGTCATTAATTAGGATCTGATGCTAATTCCTAGAGTGTGTTTGTTATTGAATCTTTAGGAGAAAACCTATAATAGGCTTGATTGTGTAACCATGAGAGGCAGGTTGGAGTATTGAGCATTAAGCCCCAATTGAATGTTCTCCTCATTTTTACTCTCTTTTAATTTCTTGTTTATTTTCCTATTGTTTTCTCTTAACCTTCCTTTTTCCTCTCTTGCTCCAGTTGGTCTTATAAGCTTGTGGGCAGGCAGTTATTCATGTTATCAATTGTTACATCTTGATATACATTGTTGGTCCACAACGTAACAGTTTAAGATTTTAGGTGAAGCGGTAATCTAACATGGTATCTGAGCTGGTCACCAGGAGATCTTGGGTTCTAGTTTCATTGCCTGAGTTTATTATGTGGTGTTTAAAAAGTTGTTGTATTCTCTTTAGGTGTTATCTATCGTGTGTCTCTCTCCACGTGCTGTTAGGCTGCACATGCAGGGGAGTGTTAAGGCTTGATATATGTTGTTGGCTCACAACCTAAGAGCTTAAGCTTTTAGGTAAAGTGGTAATCTAACATCAATTTTTACAACTATGATTTCTAAGGGCAATGAAATGTGAATAACCATGATGAAATCATTTAATATATTCTGTGTGTCTAAGTATTAGTAACTCCCACTTATTATCAAAAGGGCTTTTTCTGCAATGATAAGATTTTCACCAGAATTGATAGGACACAAGATTCTTGTTGAACCAAGAGTTGCCTTATGTGTTGGGTGGACCAGGAAAACGTAGTTTTACTGGACTATAACTTTCCAACTTAGCACGTGCATGTGTAGCAATTGTTTTCGCCATTCTAATTGAATTTTGTATGTCTTCAATACCTTAATTATTTGAGGAATCTCAATGCATTGCCAGTAAATATTAAATCAGTCTATTTGGTTAATGTAATGAGATCAGGTTTCAGAATAAACTAAATTTATCCATTTAAAACTAATTTAACCAAACAAAAACATCTATAAAACTGAATTAACTGAAGTTGATGCAAATAAGTTCTGTTTCGTGGGTTTATTTGGTTTTGCCTCTATATATGGTTGTAACTATTTTAAATTTAAAAGAATGATGCAAGTCAAGCTATTCCCACTTTATATATAGTTATATACCAATTATTATATCTCAGATTACATAAAAGGTATTGTAAAATTATAATATGATTAATTGATTATAAATTTTCAAAATATAATTAAACTGAACTAGAATAAATTTTTTAAATATATAAATCAAATTAACCAAAAGTTTTGACTTGATGAGTTATTTTTTACCCAATATTGCATACTAAAGTAAAGTTGTTGCAGTCAACTACTCGTACACATTTTTTACTACTAATAATGAGGGTTGGATTTAATAGAGATGCCACTCATACCACTTCTCCTTGTGAAACTGTGGGGGATGGAGGAGGCTGAGAGAGATTGTGGAAGGGTTATTAGGAGAAAAATGTTTGGTGAAATTGCTTTCTTGTTTCGCTGTAGTAATGGCAGCTAAGCTAGTTCAAAATGAAAACCATTTCTTTCTTCCTTTTTTCTCGAGGAATGCATAAGTTGCTTTTATACTACACATATTTTTTGCAGAGGCCAGACAATGAATATCCCATATTATTGGAATCCAGCTTTCTTGGTTGCATTGTGATATCATGAATCTGCTTAAACAAGATATTTTCTTTAATTGTAGCATATCCATAACCTGCAAGGGATCCTACACCAAGAGAAGTATCTGCATGTCAGGCTTTACCATGGTTGGCAGTTCTTACTTGCAAGTTTCCTTCACAGAGTCTCTGATCACTAACACCGCTCCTACTTGCCCGAATTTTTCTTCTATTTCTTTGCATTAATTTGAAAGGGGAGTCTGGGAGCAATGGTAAAGTTGTCGTCGTGTAACCTAGAGGTCACGGGTTCAAGGCATGGAAACAGTCTTTTGCAAAAATGTAAGGTTAGAGTGCATACTATAGACCCATCATGGTCTGCCCCTTTTCTGGACCCTGCATACACAGGAGTTTTGTGCACCGGGCTGCCCTTTCTTTGCATTTATTTGTACTATCATATTGCTCAGTTGATATCGTGGTTGATTAGGCACCTGATTGACTGAGAAATCTTTTGTACATTTGGAACAATATTGATGCCCTTCTCTCCCACTTACTCCTGTGCATTGGGCAGAGGAGCTCTTTTTGAGTCTTTCTATGCGCATAATACCAATAGGATGAGAATCTTCTGATGTAGAACCACAATTATTCTCTTTAATCCAGATGAACCAGAGTTTTGAAACCAGGATAAGTATGCTACTGTCAGTCTTTCCCACTTCTATTTTTACGTATGACAACTTCAACAACCCTGTCCAGCACATTGTGGTGGGTAATGTCAGCACTCTGATGGAGAAGTCAGATCCATAGTTCCAGACTCGATACCTCTGGAAAATCACATTGCCATAATAAATGTTCTGCTGTTGCTTCTAGTTGCCAACAAACTGGCCATTCCACCTGCAGTTTCGGATGTCCTTGTTACTTCTGCTTTTAATTCTTGCTGCGTGGAAGGATGCCATTGCAAAGCTTCCATAGAAAAGAGTTTCAGCTTGGTAGTAGATTACTCATTGTGGTAGTTTGATGACATGACTGTTTCCCTGATTTTTTCTCCCTTTGACTGGGTTTTACGTTAAATCCAAGACATAGTGACACATTAGAGTAAAATTTCCATTTTCAATCTGCATTATAAGAAGCTTAGGATTTCAAAGACAGATGAGAGCAATGCATTAGAGATACTGACATTTTTATGTGAGTTATTCCCATGCTTGTCAGAAAGAGTAGCTGCTTAATAAAAGTTATTGGCTTCTTAAATTTTTTGAAGACCATGTCAATTTTGGTAATTTTTGTAATCCTGTTTGGTATTTCTCTGATTTACCTCCTTGAAATTGTATTATGTTTTGAACTCTCTCGCATCTGTATTTTACGATATTTTGCATGTGTATGTATCCCTATGTTTGGCCACATTATATCGCTTTAAACTTGAAACAATTGTGAGCACATTTGGGATGAGTGTTCTTAAAAAAAAGGAAAATTAGAAAAAAGGATGCTATATTGATGACAGGTTTCACCAGGCAGGACTCTTTGGGACACACAGCACCAAACGGGCAAGTTTCATTGGAAAGTAGCCAAGCATGACACTATACATCTTGTAAGAACTATGAAATCCTATGTTCTAACTGTTTTATTACGATCATATGAGCTTCTTCTTTTCACCCCTGTGAGACTTAAATTGGGAATGGAATTGTGAATGTGATGCAAATATAGTGTAATGTTTTGCCTACAGGCTTTGGTTGAAAAAAAAAAGGTTGTTGAAATTTGAACTGCATCTGCCCCTACGACTGCTTACTCTTTTAATTTTAGTGGACATCTTGAAATTGCAAACTATTTTAAGAAAAAATAACTCAAAGATATATATTACAAAAGATTTTATATTGCAGTTTTGGTGATGATTTTTACAGGTTAATCTGATGGGAGAAATATACACCAGCCTTATCTTTCTCCTTCTCCTATCAAAGATTGAACTGCAGGCCTGCAGCAAGGCGGTTGGACCAATTTGAGAGGAAGACTGTTTGGGAAGAGGAATATTGGATAGAAAAGAAAGGAATTGGTATTCAATTTTTCTATCTTCTTGCTTGAAAACTGAAAAGTAAAAGATTGGTGGCTGGGAATGTGAGCAGATTCTGGAGGAAATCTGCATAGAAAGCCCGCTTCAAAGGGGTGGATGTTCATGGCAACTCCTCTTCGGAACACCCATTCCCAATTCCATCCATCTCTGAAACTCTCTAATTTGAATGGCACTGTTAACTTGTCAAGAATTGGATCAACACTTGATTTGTGATATCAAACCACTCGTATTTTAAATTTTTTTTCTTCATTACATTTTCCTTTAAAAGTAGATTCTTTATGTTCATGTGTTGGAACAGAGTGATCTCAGAGTGTTCACACACTGATTTAAGACCACCCAAAATAAAAATTTCCTTGTAGTTCATCACATGCTGAGGGTAAATAGGGGAAAAAATATTGAGGGTCAAATTCGTAATTCACCTCATTTTAAGATAAATTTTTTGTTTAAAATCATTATGGACAAAATGATAACTTAGTAGTATAATTTGTAACTTTAATGTGTCAATAAAATCAATGGGCTGATTGGGTTGGATATGTGTAATTTTAATCTTACTAAATGGGCTGTAAATGGGTCTTTACATACCCGACTCATCAAAAAATTGTCCAACCAGCCCATTTACTTTACCAATATTATATATCTACATATGAATTATTACATTATGTGTGATGAATCCTTAGGGGGATCCAAACAATGCCTTGCAAACGCATGACTTGTTTGATGCATCCAAACAATGGATTTGATGATCCATGAAAATTCCCAAAACAAATAATTTATTTGAATTTTAAGTCCCTTCATTTAAACAAAAATATGCAATTTGGTGTTTTTGAGTGGCATGCTTGCACCCTACTTTTAAGCAAGTAACATATATGATCCCTCTCTAAGTTTTGAATTTGGAATTATACAATATATTTAACTATGTTACTTTCGTTCAAATTTTAAATCTAAAGATTTAATCCATTTCTTGTAAACGTAATTTTATTTTGTTAACCATTTTTTATCACAAAGTAGGCGTTGAGTTTTCTAACTGAGCGTGACTTGTCTTTATAATTACCTAAAATCCTAGATGACCCATTGCATTCAATTTGGTGAGTAGGGATATTAAAGTGTGTCTCGATTCATGTCTGTCCTCCAAACTTTTGGTACCCATTTGAAATGTTTTTTGAAGATTATCAGTAACATTTTAAGAGCGTTTAACATTTAATGATCCTTAGTTATTAAAACCTTATAAAATTTTAGATACAAATAATAATAAAAGAAATCAATTATACCATTCAATTTAATTTTTAATTATTATTATTTTTTTAAAAATGATAGTAGGCCAAAGCATTCAGTTGCAAAATCTCCTTGAATTTGGGAGGGAGCACCCAATAGAGGCATGCATTCATTCACTCACTCAATCTTCATCATCACCTTCTCCTTTTCACTTCTTTTTCATTTTCCTTTTCTCTTCATAGAAGTTTCCCATTTGTCATTTTTCAAAAAAGGACACACACACACACACTCACACTCACTCATCACAATTGTCCCATTGCTTTGCTTTGCCATAAAGACAGCCACTCCACCGTTGAAAAATGTCCCTTGCTTCTCCAGGTCGCAATAACCCCGCAAATTACCCTTATGCCCCTAACCCTAAAAGTCCTCATATCAAATTTATCATGTGGCCTCCTCCGCATGAACCGCCACTGAAATGAAATCAACGGTCAGCCACAGACCAACCCTTTTCCATGGTTGGCTCCCAATCAGCTTCTAAATTTATAAATTTGTTCAAAATTCAAAATCCCTGGTCAATATGCAACTGGGGTCCGACCCATGATCCAGTTGGTGCACGTGATGGTGCCTTGTTTCTTGGACCATGGACCCATTTGGGCTCCACTCATCTTCTGGTTCCAGTTGGTTAGTTAGACCTATACCCCCTTCTCCCCCAAATTCCCATTCTTCTGCCTGCCACGTGGTGGGGTCTCATTTTGTTTTGCTTTTTTGGATATATAAGTATATTAATATAAGCACTCTCTACTTTCAATTGGTCTGCAGGGGATTTGGGTTCTTGTTCAATCGTGATGGGGAGATGTACCCAATTGAAGCAATGGGAACTTAAGATTATTAATTGGGTTCTCATTGGCCTTGCCAAGTGCAACTCATTTGCATATATATAATGTGCTTGTGTTGTGTTCCACAAGTAATTTTTTCTTTTTTTCTTTTTTAGGTTCAATATAGAAGTTAGATCATTTCTCATCTAATAAATTTTTTATTTTTTTAGCTTTCTCAAGATTTGAATTTCAGGCTTCGGACATGGAAGTTCGAAAGGATTTTTTTTTTAAAAAATAATAATAAAATGAAAAGAAAAATAAAGAATCAAGAAGATTATCGATTAAAAAAAAAGAGAGGAAAAGGTCTTGTTTTCAAAAATGTGTTTGTGTTGTGTACCACAAGTATTTCTTATCTTTTTCAATGCCCTTATAAAGGATAACTCATTTGTATGTATAAAATGTGTAAGTGTTGTGTAGTAACCTGAAAAAAATAAATAAATAAATAAATAATAATGGCATGAACTTAATTGTGAGTATATAAAAATATATATATTTATATATATAAACATATAGATGATAAGTAATAAATGTGTGTGTGTATATATATATATATATATATAATATTAATAAAATAAAATAAAATAATAATATAATGTTATATACATATAAGAAAGCTTGAATATTAAGCTTGGACTGTACATTCCAATTGAAATTGAAATGCCCCCCGGGCGTGAATTTCTCTCTCTCTCTCTCTCTCTCTCTCTCTCTCTCTCCTCACGGCCTCACTCTCTCTTTTTCAAAAGTTATTCTCCATCCATAAGCCATATCGAAAAACGAACACCACCACGAGGTCCGGGCTTCAATTTTCAACAAGTTAACCGGAGTGGATTTGTCGTAGGGTCATCGTATGCACCACTTTAGGGATAAGGTAACTCTCTCTCTCTCTCTCTCTCTCTCTCTCTCTCTCTCTCTCTCTCTCTCTCTCTCCTCAATTTCTCTTCAGATCTTCAGCTAAATTGACGATCAGATGCGATATCAGGATCCCAACTTCTATCCTCGTTGTTTTAATTAGAGTGGATTTGTGATTTGAGCTTCCTAGATATCACTCCTGGGATAAGGTGAAGAGTATAAATTATGTATGTTGTTTTGAATTCTAGTAGTTAATTATTAAATTGTAGTATTTGATTATATTATATTTTTAGAAATATTCTTGGGATTTTATTAAACTGCAGGATTGGATAATATTAGATTTTTGGAAATATTCCTGAGATTAAATTAAACTGAAGGGATTTGATTAAATAGATTTTTGGAGAATATTTTGGAATTAGATTAAACTGTGAGGATTTAATTATATTGGTGTTTTTAAATATGTTAGAAATTAAATTTAAATATGGGAAGTGAATCATACCCACATTTTTTTAAAATTTAACCGGTTAATGGGAACGTGTGAGCTTAGGAATATTAAGATAATTATAATTTTGGGGTTGAGCTGATTAAAATGGGAAAATATGATTTCAGGGTTTTGAACTCCGATATGTTGTGGGCGTTGGTTTAAAGATCTTAGTAGGCATCCTCTTAGCAAGCAGGTAAGGGAAACGTTTGCATTATTTTAATGTGATTATTGAGAGTGACTCGCAAATTGTAGTTGAGTGGTTTCGGAAAGGTAGATGCACTTTGTGGTATCTTTGAGATTTTTGGGAGGAGCTCGTAGTGGAACTAGAAGGAGTGAACGTCATGGTGATGCATCAATATAAGGAAGACAATAGTGCGGCTGGTTTTCTTGCTAAAAAAGGAGAAATGAGAAATAATGTAATCTACGAAGAACAACACCTTCTACCACGTTATCTGAAAGGTATTCTTCGGATGGATAGGTGGGGTTTTGTTTCCGTTCGTCATTAGTTCAACTCTAAAGTTTTGTTTGGTGTATTTTGATTTGATTCTAGTTATGTTTATGTTTTTATCTTCCTTATTAGTTATGTTTAGTTTTGTTGTCCTAATTTGGTTGGTTGTTCTATAATCTCCCGTTTGCTTAGCCTGTAGCCACGGTATTCCTCTGCCAAAAGTGAGGGTATATTAATAAATAAATGGATGTGTCGTCCTTTTTTAGTTAAAAAGAAAAAAAAATTGGTTGACTTAAAGTATGTGGAAATGAAAATATTGTATATGATTTTGGAATATTATGATACGTATATTTCTCTGTGATTATTAGATTATGAGTTATCATTCAAAAGTTGTTGGCATGAGAAACATGAAATAGCAGATTTATGCTAAAATATGTAATGATGAGTTTTTACCAAAAATACAGGTATGACGATATGAAATATACATATATGTTTTATATAGATATGATGATATGAGATATACAAATATGTTTAATACAGATGAATGATATGTGATATATACAAACATGAATAATACTGATATGATGAAATAAGATATATAAAAACATGTTTTATACAGAGGCGGTGAGATGACATATATACAAACATGATTTATACAGATATGATGAAATGAGATTTATAAAAAGATGATGAGATATACACAGATACGATGATATATATATATATATATATAAAATTTTTTATACTAAATTGTGAAATTGAGATTACGTTACTGTATAATTATATAAATCGTATTATATGGTATAAATGAGTGTATTATACTGGTATCTAGAAAGGTTGAGAATAATGTAGAAGTGTGAAAATAAGTTCCTACTGATGCCGATGGGGAGGTATGCTAAGTATGGAAATTATGTGTGTAGTTTCTACTGATGTCGATGGGGAGGTATGCTCAGTATGGAAATGATGTGTGATGTTCTTACTAATGCTGATGGGGACGTATACTCAGTATGAAAAGTATGTGTAATGTTCCTACTGAGACCGATGGGGAGGTATGCTCAGTACCGAAAGTATGTTGTGATGTTCCTATTGATGCCGATGGGGAGGTATGCTCAGTATGGAAATTATGTTGTGAAGTCTGCACTGAGGCCGACGGGGAGGAATGCTCAGTATGGAAAGTAAGTAGGCATTGAGAGTTGAAATTATGTGATCTATTATATTTTGTAAAATACCTACATGTGGATTTATGTACATGTGGATACTCATTGAGTTAGAACATATTCTGGAGAAATGAATGCTTTTGAATATATATATATGGTTATGAGTACATATTTACATGCTTTCTCGATCAGTTGAAATAATGATTTAAAGAATGCATTTTGATATACCAAACTCATGTTGCCACACATTGTCAATAATTTATTCTGTCTTACTCAGGGTGTCTCACTCCTATAAATTTAACATTTCAGGAAATACCAGGAATCAAGCCTAGGGAGCTCCAGGGTAGGATTAGTTGGTTGTTTGTTTAAAGTAAGTAATGGTAAGAACTGATGTGTGTATGGTAACATTTGGGACACCTAGTATTTGTTAAAATTTGGTTCTGGAGAGTTATCTATGTATTATGATGATATTAGCACTCTGATATTGTGTTTGAGATTAGATGTATATATGTTTGTTTCCGCTGTTTGGTATATTATAAGAGATGGGCTGGTCACCCCAGTAACCCACTTTGGGTCGGGTCATGTTGATGTGTGGTATCAGAGATATAGATTGATTATTGTAATTTACCGTATTGAAAAGGAAAAAATAAATGGTAGAAAAATCAGGTCGTCACATGTTGTGTATCACAAATATTTTCTTTTTGCCTTTTTTTTTGTTTTTTTTGTTTTTCAGGTTTATTGTTCACATAAGGTCTAGCTAGGTTATATAGTGGAAGTTCGACCATCTCTGTGTCATAATTTTGAAAATTTGAAAGGAAAAAAAATTTAAAATAATTATGAAATGAAAAGAAAAATAAAGAATCAAGAAGAGTGTCAATGAAAAAGTAAAAGGAAAAGGCCTTATTTTCAAAAATGAAAGACCTACTTTTCAAAAAAAGTCAAGAGGTAAAAAAATAACTTTTTTAAAAGTGAAATTGAGACAATCTCAATTACTACCTTAGCTATTAACTTATAAGTTATAACTACTCTAAATATAGCCTTTTCCAATTTATATATATATATATATATATATATATATATATATATATATATAATAGAGTAATATGTCATATTCAAGACATGCATGTTTAGAAAATAGCTTTCCTTTCTCCTTCTAATCCTCTTTTTTGTAAATATCTTGGCCCTTTCAATCAATATCTTAGTGTATTTTGAGATCGAATTTTGTATATTTAAATTAGCTTTTATGTTTGTTGTCTTTATTTCGATTTTGTATTCAGATTTTTCTATTGGGTTACTTTAATTAAAAAATTCTTTTAATGTTCGCTCCATCGTATTAGTTGCTTTATTTTTTCATTTAGATAATTAATTAATAAAGAAAATAGATCTAACCATAAACCCCTAGCTTAAAAAGTCGTATATTCATTGAGTTTATATAATTTTAGAGAGGAGCCTGACCTTTGGCCTAATAGTTCATCTCTTCGTTATCCTTTGTGGAGATGGGGGTTCAAGATCTCATGAAGGTATCATTGGTTGTAATAGGATATTTATTGATGTTAAAGCTTGATATACATTATTGACCCACAACCTAATAGCTTAAACTTTTAAGTGAAGTGGTAATCTAACATGGTATTAGAGCTCTGGTTACCAGGAGGTCTTGAGTTCTAATCTTGTCACCCGTATTTATTATGTGGCATTATTTGTCATTTGTTTATCTCTCCACGTGCTATCGGGCTGCACGTTACGTTGTTGACCCACAACCTAATAGCTTAAACTTTTAGGTAAAGTGGTAATCCAACAATTGATATTTAATAATGTCAATGTGTATTTGGACACTTGTTGAATTTTGGGCAGTTGAGTACAGTGCCTACTCCATTTGAAAAAGAATTTACCATTACATTTGAGGATTAAAAATAGTGCATGTAATTGAACTTTTAATGTATAGTTCTGCTCATCTAAAAAAATGATTATCTCATTACTCAAAAGTACTACACCTAAGAATAGAATCCAATTAATTAAACTTTTCCTAATGAATTGTTAAGGGTTTGTTTAGTATCATTGTTGTTTTCTGTTTTTTGTTTTCATTTTTATACGGCGAAAAAACATTTTACAAAAACATGTTTGTTTATGTTGTCAGTTTTTTTTTGGTTTCTGTTGTCAATTTTCTATTTTTTGAGAAAAACTGAAAATTAGATTTTACGGTTTTCATTTGTTTTGACAACTTGTTACCAAAAATTTTGATATTCAAAAAGGGTTTTTTTTTTTTTTTTTGGATTAAATCATGCATTCATTTTATACACTTTAAAGTTAAAATAAAATGACAATATATATTTAAATATAATTGAAGTAAAAAATATTCATATATTTTTAAAAATAATAATAAAGCCAATTAAAAAATATTTTTACTATTTTCCAATTATCATGCCCAATAAAATTTTTATTGTAAAGTATTTTGAAAGTATAACAATTAAGTAAAATAATCATAATAATTTTTTATTTTTATTATAATATTTTTAATGTGTATTATTTTAATCATATTTTAGAATAGATTTTAAAACAAAAATTAATATTTTTAAATCCATTTTAGTTTATAAATATATTAACCAAATAGATCACTAGTTTTTGATTTCTAGTTTTAATTTTTAATTTAAATTTTTTATTTTTTATTTTTATTTCTCTAATTTTTAACGAGTATACCAAAAGATCCGTAATGTTCTTCATTAAAAGAGGACTAATTTTATATAAGTTCTTCTCTTACCTCCCAACCAAACAATTAACTATACCATGACCTTTTCCTGTTTTCCCCCTTTTTCTTTTTCTTTTTTGTAAATGGCAACAAACCCTGGGGCGGTCCTCAAGCCATGCAATGCGTCTGTGATGCATGCATGCATGGTGTGAGGACGCATATGGTGACATGCATAGGAGACATTTATACATGGAGTGGCAAGAAGAGCATTGCAGTACTCTTGGACTCTTGACTTGGGGGCTTACCAAAACACGAGGCGTATATGGATTTTATTACTGGTAATTATGAATGCTGCAGCTAGCTAGCGAGCTAGCTACCTAGCCACCTTTTAATTAATTTAATTTGACAAGAAGATAAATGCATACGTATACATATGTTGCATATATAAAGAAAACAGAGTGTGCTTGTAAGTTGCAAGCACATGGATGATTAATGAAGAGGAAGAAGAAGAAGAAGAAGAAGAAGAAGACAATTGAGCGGTGGGGCTTCCATCCATCAAAAGAAGAATTCAAAGGAATTAAATATATTATATGAATGCATGTGGACTGCGCTTTCCCTTTTTGTCCCACGCCTACCCTAACCCATTCTTCAATTCACTCAACACAACAACAAAAGCTCTCCTTCCTTCTTATAACTAAGACCCCACACTGCATCATTTCATTTCATTTCCTACTAGACCCAGGATCATTCCTTCTCCATCCATCAATATTTCAATACATACATACATACATACACATACATATATATATATATTTATACACAACTGATCTAAGTAGCATAATACTCTTACATCCATTCGGCATGAGAGCTCGTTGTGTGTATACAATACAAGATTAATTAATTTTATAATAATAATAACAATGATAATGATAATAAGTGGATACATATTTGTGATGTTTTTTATTGATATAAGATACATATTAATATCTGAATAGTTGTTATCAAGGATGCCGGTACTATATAAATTCTATTATATATGTTAATATCAAAAGAGTTGAAGATTGTGAAGTGTGAAAGTGGTCCAAGTAGGGTTAGGATTATTTACACCGGAATTTTGGACATACTATTTGGCTTTACGCGTACACATATATATATATATATATATATATATATATATATATGTGTGTGTGTGTGTGTGTGAATAAGCTTAGCATCAGATTCCCCATCCCTCTTTTCCTTTTTTTTCTTTTAACTCTTTATCTTATTCTTTCCTCACCACCTGATTTTTGACCATCACTACTTTTCCTCACTAGCGGTAGTTGTTCAACTCCCCTCCTTAATTGTCACTTTCCATTCAATTCCTCTGTTAACATTTTCACCTGTCTTCACTTCATTTTCCTCCTTTGTCTTTTCACTACTGTTCCCATTCAAACAGAGAGAGAGAGAGAGAGAGAGAGAGTCAAATAAGAACTTTAAAATGTAAATAAGGAGATAAATATATATATTGAGGATTATATATCAACAACACATCTGCACTTGCTGCTTTCTCCAACCCAAAGGGAAATCGTTCTCGGAGATCAACAGGCCGAGGTTGTAATCATGAGAATCAAGTCAAAAAAAAAAAAAACCCAAAACCAAAACAAAACAAAACAAAACAAAACAAAGTAAAAAGTGCTAAAGGAAAAAAATTGGAGGGAGAAGAAAAAGAGAACACCCAGTAAAGTAAACCCTCAACGAGATACCCACTTTCACTGTTGCTTTTTCTACTCTTCCTTCCCCTTTCCTTCTTTGTATTTTTCTTCCCTTTGATCACTTTTAACTCATATACATATATATATATATATATATATATATATATATATATATATATAGTAAATAAATTATATGTTTTAATTAAAACCCCAAACTCATATATATCTGTTAATTAGATCGATCACGATCACGAGCTGGCTAGCTCGCTAGCAGCGAGACCCCCGCCTGCAGCTGAGAGTTCCGGCGGTGGCGGTTATCGCACCCACGAGAGACGATGGTTTCGCACTCAAGCTCGAAGCCCTCTCGTAGTTGTTCGAAGATCCAGCTGATGTGAAAAATGCCCCGTTCAACATTAGGTCCCCAACGGACCTCCAATTCCAGTTCTTCCACTCGGTCTCGGGCGCATCCTCATACTTTGTCACCTACATGTATTTATAGTCTTAACTCATTTAATGGTCGATCCAACGCACTAAATTATTTAAAATTATCGAAATGGGTAATTGAAATGATGAGAATTTAGATAAAATTTATAGTAATATTAACAAAATGGGTATGGACAATTTGATAAGTTATGAAATGGGTCATTGACTTTTCTGTAATGGGATATCGTAAATTTGAAATTACGTGAGTTTGAATGCGATTCGATATAATAACAAAATGGGTATGAATGGATTAACAAGTGATGAAATGGATAATTGTATTACCTCTTTTTTGAATCTGTCATCTGGTGCAAGGAACCGATTGCCTTGGCTGTTGATGGTAGGGGCAGCACTTCCTCCAATGGCATACATTTCCCAATGGGTGTAGTCATTGTTCACCACATGGAAGTATCCATGCCTACACCTGTATTCCATATATGTAACATAATTAAATTAAGTAATTTTAAATTATATATATATATATATATATACATTTCATGCCCCACCCACCTAAATAATTGATGAAGTACTCTTTTGAGATAGCTTTCAATTGAGAATGACTTTGCAATTCATTGCTCATTTTGATTAATCTTTAATAATTTGACCCATAAAATCATATTCTCCAAGTTAAAATTTCATTTTGACGCTATAATCATTTTAGGAAATTCTATTCTCGTTGATACTTTTTTCTAATTTGAGTCTAAATTAAAAGCTCTTACATGCACCTAACTTTATACCTTACAATCATTTATATCTTAAAATATTTCCAAGTGGCGCCAAATGAGAGGATGCCCCAAATAGGCTTAAAAGTTTAAGATTTGCATGGATTTCGAATTTAAAAGTCAAAACTTAAGTTTTAAATCTAGAATCGACCATTTTTTATCGAAAGAGATAACGTATATACATTTTTCAGGTAATAATCATATCCCGAATCACATTTTAGTTTAATCAGACACGGAGACGAGCCTCGCATCTACATGAGTTGATACTCAATTGGGATATCGCCCGAAATGGCGTTGAAATAGTATTTATGTTTTTTCTTTTTTTGGGTTTATCATTATTTTTTTAAGGGATAAAAAAAAAAAAGTTTTTACCTTGGCATTCTTTGGACGAGGCCTTCTCCAAAGTGATTAAAGGCAATGGTGACCTGCATGTTCTTGTCCTGGGTGTAGGTGTCGCTGTGGCCCAGCAGCATGACTTTATCATGGTGCGTCATGTAATTGTTCGATATCGTGATGGCCGTGGACCCCTCCACCGCGTCGATCAGCCCGTCGTGGCAGTTCGACAGCGAGCAGTGATCTACCCACACGTGGCTCGCCCCGAACAACGATATCCCATCGCCGTCCGATATCGTCCTCCACCCGTAGTGCCGTGGGCTGCTCCGCACCATAGCGTTCCCCCCCTGCTTGCAGTCGTGAATGTTCACCCCATGTATTATTATATTCGTCACGTACTGAACCGTTATACAGGCCCCACCCGCGATGTGTACGCTCACTCCTCGACCGTCGATCGTTTTGAACGAGTTCATGATCAGCTCCTCCCTCAGCTGGATCGTCATGTCGCGCTTGAAGATGATCCACAGCGGCTCGTCCTGGATCACGGCGTGCCGGAGCGTCCCCGGCCGGGGGTTCACCGCGTCGTTGTCGCTTGGGTCCGTCACCACGTATATCCTGCCGTTCCGGCCGCCCACGGCGTTCCTCCCGAACCCCACGGCGCAGTCCGCCAGGCGCTGCCTGTTCGTCTCCCAGTTAGGGTCGCACCGCCAGCAGTCGTCAATGGGGTTCCCCGTCGAGCACGACAGGTACCCCAGATTCCTCCTCGATGCATTAATGCTCCTGCAAAACAAAAAAATGACTTTAGAACAAATATTGAACTGCTGGAGTAGCAGAGAGCTCGTCCGACCGGGGAAATGCGTAATGTGGCCGGCCGACGGCGGTCGTACGTACCTCTCGAGGTCTTGGGCGACAGAGTCAGGGTTTGGGACCTGGGAGGAGGAAGCAGGGGAGAGGAAGAGGAGAGAGAAGACGGAGATGAGGAGAGAGAGGGAGGAGAGGAGCGCCATTGGAGCTTGCAGTGAAGAGGGAGGGAAGAGTGAGGTGGGGAGGAAGGAGGAGGGGGTGAATTTAAAGGGGGGGGAATGGCCGGGGTTCGTGGCGTGATTAAACTAGAAATGTGGGACCCATTTGAAAATTTAAGCTTGCGATTTCATGTTTTACGGGACGCCCATGTGGTCGTTTTGGCAGTTAAGCGAGTCCACAAATTGGACACTCCGTTTCCATTTCCATTTCCATTTCCATTGCCTTTCTTTCTTTGTTGATTATTAATTATTATTGGGTTTTATTGTGGGGGGTGAAATAGAATTTTGATTTTTGGCTTAAGTGGGGTAATAGACAAATTTAATTTCATGGCTCATACTCTTTGACTATAATCATAAATGCGTACCATAATTAAACATGCACCTGCCTATTAATCACCCATCACCTTAACATTTTTCTGAAGGAAAGAAATATGTAAATAATAAATATTTGTGCAAAAGATATTCATCTATTTAAGGTTAAGCAAAAAGATACTAATTTTTTTTGAGATTTTAAATTTTTCAAGGACCTTCTCTGAGGGTTTAAATTTTTTTTTTTAAATCTCTCCTAAGACTTTAAAAATTTTAAGGACCTTCAGTTAAGTTTTAAGGATTTTAGAGATCTCTCCTTAGGTCTATTTGAAAAAGACAAAAATCTTCCCTTATATTTTGTAAAAAAAAAAAAATATTTTTTTTTTTGCGGGGAGGTTTGTGTTTTTTTGTCGAAAGTCTATGATATTTTTGAAATATCATATGAGATCAATGAAAATTTTAAAACTTCAGAAAAAGTCTATGTCTTTTTTGTCAAATCTCAGGAAATATGAGAAATAAAAAATATTAGATGCACCGATTGTATACACTGGATCTAATATGATTTTGCCATGGATCGAAAAAACTACTTAATTAAGTTTTATATATATATATATATATATATATATATATAAAATTTAATTAAGTAGTTCAAACCAAGTAATTAAAATGTACATGCATTTGCATTTAACACAAAAATTAATTGTTTTAAATATTTTTTGTTTACCAAAAAAGTCAAAAGAAGCAATTTTTTTTTTAAGTATGTTTTACTTATTTTCTTATAAGATCGAGTAAAACAAAGAAAAAATTAAAAGAGAATTTATTTTTATTGTATTTTCTATTATAAAAATTTGTTCCAAATTCCAATGTGATAAAACAATATAAAAAATTAATCATTAATTATTCACTTTGGCATATTTTTATTTTTAATTTGTTTTCTTTTCTCCATATGCAAGCAAACACAGAAAAATAAATTCTCTCTTATTTTTTATTTCATTTTTTTTTAATGCTTTCTAAGTTGCAAGTGTACTTATAAGAGTGTGGATAGAATTATATTTTCAATAGAACAACCCACACTTAACTTCACACGGGTCTAGAATTAATTTAATTAAAATGATTAATTAATGTTTTCTCAAGATATACAATTTTTTATTTTATTTTACTCTCAATTCATTCCATTTTATTGCACATTAAATTAAAGTCCACTTTCATATTTAAATTATTGACCACTTTCATATATGAATTACTCAAGTATCAATAGAAAGATAAAAAATTCAATTTTAATTTGTATAATCTCTCTTTTCAAAAATAAATTAATTTTAGTAGAATAGTCATGAGAAATAACTATTACCTTAATTATCATAATTTAAAATTTATTCTATCTAATTCTAATGAATAGTTATTCCGCTCAACTAAATAAGTCATAAATTCTTTTATCCTATAGCGCTTAGATTTGAATTTTTATTATATTTCAATAAGATGTAAGATAAAATTATATTAAAATTGTTCAAATTTAACATTCGAAATTTATGCTCCAAGATGTAGGATTAGATTTTGTTTGTAAGTATAAAATTTTGAATTTTAAATTAAATTTTTATAAATTTACTAAAATTCAATGTAAATTTATATTAATTTTTTTGTCAATTTAAAATCTAAATTTTAAATTTGTAAGTGTTAAACTAATTTTTTTTAAATTTTAAATTGTTATATAGCAAAAGTTACGCATTAGCCCTCACCCCTATTTTCCTATTTTAAATTTGGCTGTCACTAAAAAAAAAAAAAATGATTTCATAGAATCACGCGTGACTTCTGGCATTTGTCTTGACTCCCATATTAAATACACCACCAAAAAAGTAAGCAATTAATGGAGGCAAAGCGCTAAGTTCCATACACCACACTTACGTCATAATGTACGAGTTGGCTTTTTAATATATACTAGAAAAGATTTTTGTAATTTATGGCATATTATTAATTTTTTGTATAAAAAAATTATTTTAATTTATTAATCAATATTAAATTTAAATTAATAATATTCATATTTTAATACAAAATAATTTTATTACTAAATTTAGACAGTTGTGTCAATTGAACAGTCTACTCTTGACTATTTTGTTAATTAATTTTATAATTAATAAAGGTATCTTATTTTTTTTTTTTATAATTTAAAAGATTTTATCTCTAAATAATTAACAAATATATTAAAGGAAATTACATGTTGTTTACTTTGAGAAAATAAACTAATGTTTAACTTGTGATTTAGTGTTATTATTAATAATATTAATGGTGTATTTGGGAGAATGATTTTTTGGAGTTTGACTTTGAATTTAAGTGGTTTTTGACAATTCAATGCAATTTTATATTATCTTTTATTCAAATTTAATGTCTTTCCAAACATAAGATAAGGACTATTATATTAATTTAAATTTTATAAATTAAATTTTATAGAAAGCTTTGAATATTTGGTGAGAAATTTTTTAGAATAATTTTAAAATTATAAAAAAATAGCATTAGAGTTTAGGAAGTTAAAAAGAGTCTCTTGTTTTACTTTTATATGTATAATTAACTAGTGTTGAGTTTGATCTTGACTAAATAATTTTTAAATTAAAAACTATGTATTTATCATACTATCAACTAATAAATATCGAGTTAGAAAACAGTTTAACAAATACATATTTTAAATTGTTGAGGCCATTATAATAAATACATTATTAGTTTTGCTATCCACTAATGCTGACTCTTATTCTAACCCGAGATTTAATTATTTAATTCAATTTCAACAAATAATCTTTCAATGAATTATTATCTATATTTGTTAGAATTGGTGTATTCCCAAGAGGGGGTGAATTGGGTATTTAAAAATTTTTCTAAGTTAAACTAGATGACAGCAGTATTACGCAACCTAAGATCTGTCTAAAGCACAAACCAATTCAACAGATAAACTACTGAGCGGATATGTAAGCAATTAAAGTAATCTTAGTATGTCAAACATTCAATGCAATAAATATTAACATACATGCATAGAAAGTAAATTGTAGAAAATAAAACTAACACTAGATATGTTATCGCGGTTCGGCTAATACTGCCTACGTCCCGTCTCAAGCTAACAAATAGGAAGATTTCACTATGACTCACTTAACGGGTGGAACGACACCTAATACAACACCTTACAGGATAGTGCACCTAGTTCTCTTAACCGGATCAGAACCAGTCTGGTGCTCTCCTAACCAGTTCTGAGCAAGTCCGAGACTTTTCATAGGGCATGTTTCCCTCTTCTGACCATACGTTGGGAATACAAAAAATATATAAATTTACGTACAAACAAATGCTTCTAATACAAGCAGATATGTACTAGTATATCCAATGTACTTCACACATATAAGAACTATAAGCTCAGTGCAAAAATGTGTAATAACACTCAAGGTAATGTTACCAAGCAATCAAATGCAAGAGTGTATTATCAATCTATCTTTGAAACAATTTATAAATATATATCAATCTCAAGTAGGGATTCAAAGACTTTCAAAGATTGTAATCTAAATATCTCAAAATAATTTTCTCAAAATTATAAGCACAAGAGACAATAGCAAACCAAGCTTGTCAAAAAGATTTTGCTTCACAATCACAAGACAAGCTTAATGAGTCTTGCAATAATAGTGCAAAGACTCACTAGCTCACAAAATTTCCCTCACAAATGAATTTATGGATTAAATCAATGGGAAATTTTTTTGGCTAAACTTTCAATGAATTTATGCTCGGAACGAGGCCGTAGTTATGTTATGTTCGGCACGAGACCGTAATTATGATATGTTTGGCATGAGGCTGTCATTATGGTATGTTTGGCACGAGGCCGTAATTATGATATGTTCGGCACAAGGCCGTAATGATGTTATATATGATCATATATTATATGTTATCAGAATCCGGATGTTTGTTTAGTTCAGTTCAGGGGCTCGGTACCGTAACTTATAGATAAGATGTTTATGATCAGATTAGTGCTAACCACCCCACGAAGGGGTGGGAGATGGATAGTCGATGTGGCTTTCAGTAGAGTGTGGACGTCCACTTGGCAGTTCGGATCAGGGTGTGACAGGCCCATCGTACTTACAGACATATTTGACTTGGCAGTAGTCGGCCAGCCAATGTCGGGTCTTGCCTTCTGGCTGCACAACCCGTCATGGGGGGTAATACATGACACTAGCTAGCTATTCATCCTGGATATATTTTCAGTATTACAGTTATAACAAATGTTTTATGTATGTTATGATTTATTAACAAATATGAAAGTATATGATTATCCAGTATGATATGATGAATATTTATAGAGTTATGAAATGTACTGTATATGTATAAGTGCCTTAAATATTCATATTGCCATACAGTTGTATTTAATTTATTTTCCCTTACTGAGAAGTGTCTCACCCCCGAACATTAAATGATTTTCAGGAAATCTAGAGGGATCGGCGAGTCAAGGCCGCCGTTGAGTGGGTTTAGCTTCCCTACTAGAAGGGTAAGCGTTGAACTAGGATCAGGATATTTTTGTTGTATGATCCTAGTGTTATTTTGATTTTTTTGAAAGAATGTAAATAAATACAGTATTTTGGGAATGTAGATAACTCTGGTATTATGCTTTATGGATGGATGTTTGAGATTTTATTTTTATTGCTGCTTAGATTTTCTCTGTGATTGACAGGTGTCCCCGTTACCCACGGGTTTGGGTCGACTTTTTTATTTAATTTGTTACATTATATATTGAGAATTTGAGGTTATTACAGTTTGGTATCAGAGCCTAAGATACTAGGTTCTGTAGACTCTAGAGTGCAGTAATAATAATACCAGAGTATAGGATTAGGGGATTTGAGGTCTGATTTTGTACTCTAGATGCAGGACTTCCATGGTGGTTTGTGTGATTTTCCTAGGGTGACGATTTCAGGAAAGTCATTGTAAACTATCGTCGGGTTGGGTATCTAGGGTGCAGGATTGAACCTTGAATTAAGATTAGGAGAGATGAATTAAATAGGAGAATATACCATATGAGTTGGATGATATGTATAGAGAAGTGGGTTTTGAGTTAAGTTACTTGCTTTTCAGGATGGACCTTGGTGGCAATAGTGCCCACGCTAGTGGGAGTGAGGGTGCTGGACCCTCAGGCTTTGCGGGTAGTGATTTAGATGCAGTCTTACGCAGCGTGGCACAACAAGTTATAGCAGAGATTGCCAGGAGTTTGAAGGAACAAGGTGGTCCATCGGCAGGCCACAGTAGTTCGATTGAGAAGTTTATTAAGATGAGTCCTCCGATTTTCTCAGTAGGGACAGATCCTGTTGTTGCTGAAAACTGGGTGCAGAAGATAGAGAAAATATTTGCAGTGTTGTAGTATTCAGAAGAGCAGAAGGTGCTCTTTGCCACTTGTGGACTGACTGGGGAGGCCGAGAGATGGTGGTCAGCAGTGAGACTTTTAAAGTAGCAGAGGACTATACCGTTGGAGATGACGTGGGAGCGGTTTAAAGAAATATTCTTCAACAGGTATTTTCTAGTCGCTTCCAGGGAGGCTAAGATTAAGGAGTTCCTGAATCTGAAGTAGGAACAGCTATCAGTACAAAAGTACACGGCAAGGTTCATCGAGCTATCTCGCTTCACCCCATACATCATTCCAAAGGAAGCGAATAAGGTACGACAGTTTGAGAGAGGCCTGAAGAGAGAAACTTATAAGCAGGTATCGATTTTGATGTTGCGGGATTTTGCTGAGCTAGTGGATAGAGCCACTATAGCAGAGATAGGTGAGCGATTGGAGGCTGAGGAGCAGAGGCAGAAGAAGAGGTCCATACCTTCTGGTTCCCAGTAGGGGGTTGGACGTATTTCGTGGAAGAGATGTGGCTATTATAGAGACTAGAGACAGGAGACCGGGAATCGCGGTTTCCAGGCTGTGCATCCATTTCTAGCTTGTCCATCTTATGGGAAGAGGCACCTGGGGGAGTGTCGTGCCGGACGAGGTGTCTACTACAGGTGCGAGGAGCCAGGACATATGATGAGGGAGTGTCTGACACATATTAGAGCTGCTCCTGCTCCTAGACCTGCACGAGGAGGTTACCAGGCGCCACGTGGAGGCCAGCAGAGGTATATGGCCCCTGCTAGGGTTTTCGCTTTGATGCCGGGGGATGCTGAGGCGGCCGGTGACGTGGTGACAGGTACTGTTAGTATGTTTTTATTTAAAGTTATTGCACTTTTTGATTCTGGTGCCAGACACTCGTTTGTGTCCTTGGGGTGTGTTAAATTATATGGGGCGAAAAAGCAATCATTAAATGTTGAGCTGTTAGTGGCGACACCGGTCGGGTCAGCAGTGAAATGTAGTAGGGTGCTCTGTGGTTGTCTAGTTGATGTTCAGGGGAGGATTTTATCTGCTGATTTGGTGGTGCTAGATATGCAAGAGTTTGATATTATTTTCGGCATGAATTGGCTAGCATCTAATTTTGCTATTATTGACTGTCGTGCAAGGGAAGTGATATTCAGACTTCTAGGGAAATTAGAATTTAGATCTACAGGGTCACGAGTGCAATCCTTACCTCAGATGGTCTTATCTGTTCAGGCGAGGAGACTGCTCCAGAATGGCTGTCTGGGATTTGTGGCTTTTGTGAAAGAAATGTCAGAAAATTAATTGAAGCTTATTAATACGCCTGTGGTAAAAGAATTTACAGATGTGTTCCTAAATGAATTACCAGGTTTGTCGCCTGATCGTGATGTAGATTTCCCTATAGATCTACTTCCAGGTACAACGCCGATTTTTAAAGCACTGTATCGAATGGCGCCAGCAGAGTTGGCAGAATTGAAAGATCAGTTGCAGGATTTACTTGATAAGGGTTTCATACAACCTAGTGTATCTCCGTGGGGAGCTCTAGTTTTATTTGTAAAGAAGAAGGACGGGTCTACGAGGATGTGTATAGACTATAGGGAGATTAATAAAGTGACTATCAAGAACAAGTATCCTCTACTTCGTATAGATGACTTATTCGATCAGCTCCAGGGTACATAAGTGTATTCCAAGATCGATCTCAGGTCAGGCTACCATTAGGAAAAGGTGAGAACGGAGGATGTATCGAAGACAGCTTTTAGGACCAGGTATGGGCATTATGAGTTTCTGGTTATACCATTTGGTTTGACGAATGCTCCTGCGATATTTATGGACTTGATGAATAGAGTCTTCCACCAATACCTAGATCAGTTTGTTGTTATTTTCATTGACGATGTACTGGTCTATTCGAGGAGCTTTGAGGAGCACGAGATACATTGGAGGTAGGTTTTGCAGATGCTTAGAGAGAAGAAGTTGTATGTCAAGTTCAGCAAATATGACTTCTAGCTCGAGAAAGTTGTGTTTTTGGGGCATGTTATCTCAAGAGACAAAATTTCTGTAGATCCCAACAAGATTGAAGTGGTGGTGAACTGGGCTAGACTGAGGAACGTCCAAGAGATTAGGAGTTTCTTGGGGTTAGCTGGTTATTATCATCGTTTTGTCGAGGGGTTCTCAACTTTGTCAGGACCTTTGACATGACTGACAAAGAAGAATGCCAGATTTGAGTGGGACGATAGTTGTGAGCAGAGCTTTCAGGAGCTCAAGCAGAGGCTAATCACAGCACCAGTACTGATCATCCCGTTTGGGGTGAGGGTTATACCATCTACAGTGATGCATCCTTAAAGGGACTTGGTTGTGTGTTGATACAACATGGCAGGGTAGTGGCGTATGCGTCTAGACTATTGAAAGAGTACGAAAAGAACTACCCTACCCATGATCTTGAATTGGCTACAGTGGTACACGCATTGAAAATTTGGAGGCATTACTTGTACGGCGAGCAGTGCGAGATTTTCTCCGACCACAAGAGCTTAAAGTATTTCTTCACCTAGAAGGAATTGAATATGAGGCAGAGAAGGTGGTTAGAGTTGATTAAAGATTTCGATTGTACCATCAGTTACCACCCCGGGAAAGCAAATGTGGTAGCTGATGTGTTGAGCATGAAGACCGCGAGCTCAGTGTTGGCGGCTATGGGGATCCAGCGTCCGATCATAATGGATCTAGAGAGACTTGGCATTGAGTTGATGAAGAGTGATACTCCAATAAGTATCGCCAGCCTAGTGGTACAACCTACTTTGCAGGAAAAAATTAAAGCTGCCTAGAAAGAAGATCCAGAATTGGTAGAGGTTATGGACAGAGTGCAGAGTGGTCAGGGAGAGGAATTCTGCATTTCAGATGACAGAGCTTTGCGGTTCCGTTTTAGGCTGTGTGTTCCTGCTGATGTTGACATTAGGAGGACTATTTTAGATAAGGCTCACAAATCCTTGTATATGGTTCATCCCGGCAGTACAAAAATGTACAGGGATTTGCGAAAGTTTTACTGGTGGAGTGGTATGAAGAGGGAGATTGTCGAGTATGTAGCTAGGTAAGGGAATAAACTAAAGCAGTTACTTTCCATGCAAATTATTATTAATTATGAGTAAATTTATTTTTAGAAAAGCATATGTTATATTTGGATATTACGGATGAAATGTACGTTTGGGAAATACTGCTATTATGTTGAAATATATATGTATGTATGAGATGCCAGAGAATTACGATTTTAGAATAAGAAGTATGATTTTATACAGTGCATGTGTGGCATGAGTATTATTTGACGTGAAACGTATTATGACATGAAAGATTTTATGAGCAAAGTATGTTTTCAGATATTATGAAAAGATATGTTATGTTATGATGATTTTGCCGAATACATGATAATTGATTTATTTTCAAAATGTATATACCTGAAATGATTCCGGCGCGAGGTCGTGTAATTATGTTATGATCGGCACGAGGCCGTAGTTATGTTATGTTTGGCACAAGGACGTAATTATGATATGTTCGGCACGAGGCCATAATTATGTTATGTTCGGCGCGAGGCCGTAATTACGATATGTTCGGCACGAGGCTGTAATGATGTTATATATGATCATATATTATATGTTATCAGAACCCGGATGTTTGTTTAGTTCAGTTCAGAGGCTCGGTATCGTAGCTTATAGATAAGATGTTTATGATCAGATTAGTGCTAACCACCCCACGAGGGGGTGGGAGATGGATAATCGATGTGGCTTTCAGTAGAGTGTGGACGTCCACCTGACAGTTCGGACCAGGGTGTGGTGGGCCCATCGTACTTACAGACATATTTGACTCGGCAGTGGTCGGCCAGCTATTGTCGGGTCTCGCATTCTGGATGCACAACCAGTCATAGGGGGTAATATATAACACCAGCTAGCTTTTTATCCTGCTTATATTTTCAGTATTACAGTTATAATAGATATTTTATGTATGTTATGATTTATTAACAAATATGAAAGTATATGATTATCCAGTATGATATGATGAATATTTATAAAGTTATGAAATGAATTGTATATGTATAAGTGCCTTAAATATTCATGTTGACATACAGTTGTATTTAGTTTATTTTCCCTTACTGAGAAGTGTCTCACCCCCGAACATTAAATGATTTTCAGGAAATCCAGAGGGATCGGCGGGTCAAGGCCGCTGTTGAGTGGGTTTAGCTTCCCTATTAGAAGGGTAAGCATTGAACTAGGATCAGGAGATTTTTGTTGTATGATCCTAGTGTTATTTTGATTTTTTTGAAAGAGTGTAAATAAAAACAGTATTTTGGGAATGTAGATAACTCTGGTATTATGCTTTATGAATGGATGTTTGAGATTTTATTTTTACTGTTGCTTAGGTTTCCGCTATGATTGACAGGTGTCCTCGTTACCCACGGGTTCGGGTCGACTTTTTCATTTAATTTGTTACATTATATATTAAAAATTTGAGGTCGTTACAATGTATATGTTTATGAAATGACTTCCGCTGTTAGGATTATGTATATGAGTATGGTTGTATACTCGGTACCCACTTTCGGGTTGGGTTATATATTATGGTATCGGTGGTTGATGTGGCCGATATATGGTGTATGTATTATTTGTATTTAAAAAAAAATCGGGGCGTCACACAGACACTTGGAAAAGTCCTTATTATAAGTTCGGTTGACCGAAAACACTTAGTTCACTTCAGTTTGGTCCCCCGAAGTCAGGTTAACATTTTGACTTATCAAACATTCGGTTGATGGAGGCATTTTCAATGCATACATTTAGTCGCCCGAAGTCCTTTCATTTTAGGTTCTAAGTCTTATTTTAAATCATGAGTTTCCCTTGATTGCATAGTTGATAGTGGGGACTTTCCTAAGTGTTTGTGCAAGGATCTAGGGTCAGTCTACGGTCTAGGCTTTTCGATTAAGCCTAAAAACCTGGTGTCGATCGATCGAAGGTCGACTGAAGTCTGTCTATGGTCATTTTTTTTCCTTATGGTCAATTTACTGTCATGTTGAGCGTATATTCCTACCATGCATGTCATGCATTAATTTTTACAGACCCAAATATAATAAATGCATTTAAAAATGAAGCACAAACAAGTCTTCTTCTTTTTCTCTTCATTTTCCTATTGAATATGCCAGGAGTATGATCTTTAAGTTCTTCAGGATTTCCATAAATCCACTCTCATGTGTGTGCTTTATTGTAAACCTGCTCACAAACTAGATACACACATAAGATTCTTGTGTTTTGTCAGCATCAAAACCAGAGATTAGACTCAAAAATTTAACAATATTGTTGGGAATAGGGCTAAATTAGCAGGGATGGACCCATCACAGAAGCCACATGCATCGACTTGCCCGAGATGCCAAGAACGTGGAATATGCTTGTGACTTGGTCGAGCTACACTAACCTGCCTTAAAGTGTCATGCACGTGCAATGCACGTGACCTGGCCAAGCCACACCAACCTCCCCTAAGGTGTCAAGCATTTACAATGCACGTGAGCTACCCGAGCTGCACCAACTTGCCCCAAAATGAAATATGTGTGCAATGCACATTGTAACGACCTAAAAATTCATATTTTTTTTTATATGCTATATAATTGTATTACTTTGATACCCCTGATAACATATACTATAACATCTCAGTCCCAAAGTGGGCACCGAGGAATACCTGTTCATAAGATAACACACCTATGCAGCGAAAAATATAAAATCATAATACCATAAATACAATACCAGAATTTCAGTATTTTCCCCAAAATATACATACACGTCACTCCAGAAACATCCACCAAACCTCCTAAGATTTACTAAAAAATACATCTCTTTGAAACACTTACCTTGCAGACAGGGCAGCGCAAACATCCTTTCTATCTCTGAGCTTGATCTGCTCGTCTAGTTGGGTCACCTGAAATGTGTTAAATTACTGGGATGAGACAACTCTTAGTAAGATGAAATATGCTATTACTAGTGTGTGGTAGCTGAGTTTACATGAATAATATATTGTTAAACAACTGAAACTGAGATAGCATGTAAAATAATACACAGTATAACTCACACCTATGTGGCTTAAAGTACAACTGTTTCTGAACTTTCTATTTAACCATACTTTTAGTAATTATAAATATATCTACTGTTTTTCTATAAATCTATATATATACATAACTGTGAAAACTTCCCTAGATGGTTGTATGTCATGATTTAATCCCTCATAACAGGGTTGTGAGGCCCGTAGACGGGAGTTAACACTGGTTGGCCTATCAGGATAAGTCAACTGAAACCTTTGTTGTTAGACCAGCCGCCTCAACCCAGATTACTGAGGAGCCTACAATTTCTCCCAAGGCACGGTTGACTACTAATAAAATTCACACACTGTTTGAGATATGTGGTTGCACTTTGAACTGAAATAGCAACGGTACCATGCTCTGAAATCTGATATGATCCATTAGCGTCTGATATTTTATTTTATATATATATATATATATATATATCTTACTGTTTTACCATGATTCTATTTCAACTGTAATAACCATAACATTATAAATGCTGATTTGAATAAACTGTAATATTTGAACGTTATGGTTTTGTAATCTGAGTATCATGGTATGCTGAAAATGCTGTAAAATATCTTTCTGTGGGTATACTGTAAATCTTGATTATGTAAATTCTGTAAAACATATTTCTATACATATATACTGAAAATCATGATACTATGGAAGCTGTGCAAATTCTATACTGAATTGATATTTACTCATGCTACACAATTAAATGAATGAAACCCATATACTGAAGCCCGTATTTTCCTAATAATAAAGATAATTTATGATATGAGGAATTATCTTGAAAACACATAACTTCATACCTTTAAACATCTAGAATTCATATCCCAAAATACATATATTTTTTTGGTAAAAATTCCTAAAATTACTAGCATTGCATATTTTCTTTACCTCACTAACTGGGAAGCCTAACTCCAACTTTATCCTCACGCCCCCGGCATACCAAACACAAAATCTTGGAATATAAATATATATTTCCCCAGGCTCACATATCTCTTTAACCTATAAAATTCTAAACTTCTAATTAATTATTAATATTACCTGAGTTCTTGAGAAAATACTCGCTGGGATTCTCAACCCATGCCTGTGGTGTTTGAAAACCTAAACCCTAAAATCACAACACCCTAATTTAATCAACTCAAACTTCAGTATATTTCATTTAACACAAGATCTGGGTTTAGAAAAGTTTGATAACTATAAAAACGTTAAAATAACCTACTTACCCTGATTTTAGAATGGTGCCTAAACTCCTCAAACCAAAATTCTGCTCTGGGTAAGATGTAGAGAATTTCCCCAAGATCAATGTAGTAGCTTCTGATCGTTGAACTAGGGAAAAATGGAACCAAAATCTTAGAGAGAAGGCAGAGGATCCGAAAATCGAGAGAGAGAGAGAGAGAGAGAGAGAGAGAGAGAGAGAGGAAAACAACTGAATTTTCGCCAAAAATCTGATTTTCACGTATTTATAGATGGCTGACCACGTGGCTTTGTTGACAAGACACGTAGCCTCGTCAACGAACAAAAGAAGGGAGTTCATCAACGAAGGTTACGAGTTCGTTGACGAACCAATGTCTTAAATTTCCTCCTCTTAGTATCACTTCTTCGACGAGACACTAAAACTCGTCCACGAACCTTACAAGGGCATTTGTCGACGAAACCAGGGCGTTCGTCGACAAACCCTGCTTTGCCCCTTTTTGGATTTTCTTTTTCTCACATTTATCCCTCTTCCTCTCTATTATTTAATTGCTATTATTTTCTGAGTCTTTACACACATGACTTGGCTTGAGCTAAATCGAGTTGCCTTCTCGCCAAACTGGAAAGCTCAGTCGAGTTTGCACATGCTCACGTAGATAGTTACCAATCCATCCATAACCAACCATGTCGTAAGTGGAAAGCCTATTTCCAAAGAGAGCAATTAAGCCATAAGAAACCAAAGGATAAAAGAGGATGACACAGGGGAAAGACGTAAGACACAATTAAACTCAAAATCCACACTCCCAAAAATTCTCTTTTTCATCCTTCCAAACCTGTTCACTAACTTAAGCATTGGTGAAATTTCCTAAAGACCCCCAGAATCTTCCAATAACTCATTTTAATCTTGGAAATGAAGGTGAGAGTGATTCCTTATCACTCTTCCATTAAAGCAACCTCATATATATATATAATCCAAGAGTATATATGTACATGCATTAGATGATTTATTCAAATATGAATAAAATTAATTTCTGGCTAGAATACCTAGTAGGGTTATTATAATTTAGTCTTTTATTTTTTAACCCAAGGTGCTACACATGTGTCATGATAAATGAAATGATTTATAATTCCCTTATAGGTGCCTCACTAAATTAAACAATTTAAAATAGCATAGACATAAGGTTTCTAGCTAGCTAGGTCATGACTCTACATTCATTGTTCCGTATGCACCCTCTCGAAAAATGGACTAAACAACAACATATTTGACTTAGAAAGAAGCCAAAATTTTAGATTTGAAAATGAAAAGTGAATCTACTTTTGTTTAGTTTATGTGATATGAAAAAATAAAAATAGAGTTGGAATGGACGACTTAGAAATCTCATTCGTTGCAACTAGTGTAATGTCTAAACTAAAAGTGTTAAATTTTACCTTTTTGTAGTTCACGATTCATTTCGAGCAAAAAATGATAAAATAAAACTGAATCATTGTAAAAATGAGAAAAAAAATATGATTTGAAAACGAGATGAACACTTTATATTATACAATTCAAGCCTTAAATTGAGAAAAAGAAGAGAATAAACACGCAAACTTATACATGGGGCTATTAATTTATTCACACAACTCTATTTCTAAAATAAGTAATTACTTATACAAATATAAAAGTAAATACGGAAAGATGACTTCAAAAGTCTTTTCAATCATCCAATCGAGTTCCAACAAATAATAACGAAAATCCTTTTCTCGTATTTTGTGCTTGTATTTTTTCCGACCAAAAGGTAAACTCTTGAAAAATTAATTAATTGGAGATAAAGGTCAATGTAATGTGTGTGTGTGTGTGTGTGTGTGTGTGTCGTAAGGAGTTAACATTACTATTTTAAGAAATATTCTTTGTCATGTATAATCTAAAACATCATACTTAAATCTCACAAAAGTATTAAATGTAAGAAAACCAAGAAAGTAAATGCAATAAGCAAGGGTTTGCAAAATCTAAAAGAAAGATGTAGCTTATAATCAACCCAATATTATATTTATTAAGATATAAATAATGATAAAAATATCCAGCATCAAACTCGTAGATTCATTCAGCCAAATTTTTTTACCAATATTGTATATAGATATGTGTGGGTCTGGAACATGTGCGAGGCTTGTACGTGGAAAATAGTCACCACTTATCATTGTGAGTAAAAATATTTTTTTGTTATAATAGATAGCTAAATTTTATAATTAAGTAATTATTAATTAAGAATGTTAGCGCTTACTTTGAGTTTGTACATCTGTCAACAACTTGAACAATTCGGATCTATGGTCTGACTATTTATTTGATAAAGTATATAAAAATGAAGATTATGTTTATAGAAGTGAGCTAGCCCTCTTTTTCTAAGAAATAACATAAATTAGTTAGGATTACAGCATAATGAGGTGATGAATTAATTGGGCAAATATTATAGTATGAGAAGTTGATAAAGGAATATTAAAAATGATTAATAGCATCTAAACATTATTTTTAAAATCATTGTAGCACTCGTTGTCTAGGCTTGCATATTAATCTATAGAGTAAGAGAGGTAAAAATATTATTAATTTTCATAGATTTTTGAGCTAAAAATATTATTCATTTAGTATATTAATTTAATTTAATATATAGTCATCATTGACTTTTGTGCTAAAAGTATTATTATTTCCCATATGTTATTTATACATGTTAAGGATAATATCAAGTCAGATCATCACTTGGCAATATCATAAGAACCTTCCACCGTCATCACAGCAAGCAATAAGCAAGGCACTGCAAAAGATAGCAAGGCGCTGCAGAGGATTAGCAAAGATTCTTCTAGAAGTAAAAGATCATTTCTGGTAGGACAACATTGATCTTGATTGTGTGGAAAGTTGTTAGCTCTAGAATGTGTTAATAAAAGCAATGTAATAGCACGATAGAATGTATGAAAGAGAAATGGAATAAATATTGAATTCCCTTGAGCACTCCATCCAACACTTGATGCTCATGTTGAGAAATTATCCCAATATGGTAACAAAGCTCATATGAGACTCGCATCCTGCATCCTTTCATATTTCCATGGCTTCGAGTGATTCTTCACCCAGCTCCACAACACAGAATCCACCTTCCATGGCCCCTAACCCTACCCTTAATTCCACTAGCCACTTCATCACTATAAAGCTTCCACAACACAAAATCCACCTTCCATGGCCCCTAACCCCACCCTTAATTCCACTAGCCACTTCATCGCTATAAAGCTTACCATCGACATTTTCCTTCTCTGGAAGGCAAAGATGGTACCCTTTCTTAAGGGCCATCAACTCTTTGGTCATGTGGATGGTGCTTCTCCTATGCCTTCTCCAATGATCAATGATGCCCCCAATTTCAATTATACTCAGTGGGTCTTACGCGACCAACTCATCCTATCTGCCATTATTTCATCTTTGTTTGACTAGGTGCTAGCCCAAGTTCTTAACTGTGACATTGCTCATCATGTTTGGACTACCCTATAGACTCTCTTTTCTTCTAAATCCACTGCCCAAGTGATGACGAATCAATATCAGTTGGCCACTCTTAAAAAGGGCTCTGAGTCCATTAAGATTATTTTCATAGAGCGAAGATTTTGGCTCCTTCCTTAGGCGCCGCTGGGCAGCCCCTCTCCCCTTTTGAATTTTCAATTTATTTACTTGCTAGCATTGGGACAAATTATGATCCCTTGGTCACCTCTCTCACAACTCAAGATGATCCCCTCTCACCACAACAAATATACAACTTCTTGCTTACACAAAAATCTTAGTTAGCCCATTAAACCCAGATAGTGCTCACTACCCAATCTCTGGCCCCTCACAATAATTTAGTCAAATCTCCTAACTCATTTGGTTCCTCACCTCAGGGTAGAGTGCCACGCCCTGAACCCTCCAGGTGGGGCTCGGAGTGTGATGAGACTAATCACCGTTTCTGATACCATATTTAACATACACGCAACGGAAAATAAAGAACAATCTCAAATAAAATACCAGCGTACTATATACAACCCAAAAAGGAGTATCCCTTCAGTTTATATTACATAACCAGAAATTCTAAAACATAATTATACATATTTTAGTTCTTACTACCACCCAAAATTTATCCAAAATTCTCAACCCTGCCCCTAAGCTTTCTAAGCTCAATCACCAGAAGGACATGAAAAGTCAATATGTAACGACCTGCCTAATTTACCACATATCAACCATCCAATTGAGTTCCGACAAATAATAACGAAAATCCTTTTCTCGTATTTTGTGCTTGTATTTTTTCCGACCAAAAGGTAAACTCTTGAAAAATTAATTAATTGGAGATAAAGGTCAATTTAATATGTGTGTGTGTGTGTCATAAGGAGTTAACATTACTATTTTAAGAAATATTCTTTGTCATGTATAATCTAAAACATCATACTTAAATCTCACAAAAGTATTAAATGTAAGAAAACCAAGAAAGTGCATGCTATAAGCAAGGGTTTGCAAAATCTAAAAGAAAGATGTAGCTTATAATCAACCCAATATTATATTTATTAAGATATAAATAGTGATAAAAATATCCAGCATCAAACTCGTAGATTCATTCAGCCAAATTTTTTACCGATATTGTATATAGATATGTATGGGTCTCGAACATGTGTGAGGCTTGTACGTGGAAAATAGTCACCACTTATCATTGTGAGTAAAAATATTTTTATGTTATAATAGATAGCTAAATTTTATAATTAAGTAATTATTAATTAAGAATGTTAGCGCTTACTTTGAGTTTGTACATCTGTCAACAACTTGAACAATTCGAATCTATGGTCTGACTATTTATTTGATAAGGTATATAAAAATGACGATTATGTTTATAGAAGTGAGCTAGCCCTCTTTTTCTAAGAAACAATGTAAATCAACAAGGATTACAACATAATGAGGTGATGAATTAATTAAGCAAATATTATAGTATGAGAAGTTAATAGAGGAATATTAAATATAATTAATAAGATCTAAACATTGTTTTTAACTTGGTTTGTTGTTAGATCTTTTGCAAGTTGTATGGCTTATTTAGTCCCCTAAAATATATATTAGATTAAAATCACTGTAGCACTCGTTGTCTAGGCTTACATATTAATCTATAGAGTAACCGAGGTAAAAATATTATTAATTTTCATAGATTTTTGAGCTAAAAATATTATTCATTTAGTATATTAATTTAATTTAATATATAGTCATCATTGACTTTTGTGCTAAAAATATTATTATTTTCCCTATGTTATTTATACATGTTAAGGATAATATCTAGTAAGATAATCGCTTGGCAATATCATAACAACCTTCCACCATCATCACAACAAGCAACAAGCAAGGCACTGCGAAAGATAGCACGGTGCTGCAGAGGATTAGCAAAGATTCTTCTAGAAGTAAAAGATCATTTCTAGTAGGACAACATTGATCTTGATTGTGTGGAAATTTGTTAGCTCTAGAATGTGTTTATAAATGCAATGTAATAACACGACAGAATGTATGAAAGAGAAATGGAATGAATATTGAATTCCTTTGAGCACTCCATCTGACACTTGATGCTCATGCTGAGAAATTATCTTAATATGGTATCAGAGCTCATATGAGACTCGCGTCCTGCATCCTTTCGTATTTCCATGGCTTCCAGTGATTCTTCACCCAACTCCACAACACAGAATCAACCTTCCATGGCCCCTAATCCCACCCTTGATTCCACTAGCCACTTCATCACTATAAAGCTTACAATCGACAATTTCCTTCTCTGGAAGGCACAATCTGTACCCTTTCTGAAGGGCCATCAACTCTTTGGATGTAGATGGCTCTTCTCCTATGCCTTCTCCCATGATCAACGTTTCCCCCAATATTATACTTAGTGGGTCTTACACAACCAACTCATCCTATCTGCCATTAATTTATCTTTGTTTGACTAGGTGCTAGCCCAAGTTCTTAACTGCGACATTGCTCACGATGCTTGGACTACACTACATACTCTCTTTTCTTCTCAATCCACTGCCCAAGTAATGCAGACTCAGTATCAGTTGGCCACTCTCAAAAAGGTCTCTGAGTCCATTAAGATTATTTTCATAGAGCCAAGACTTTTTGTGATGACCCGAAGAATAATGGTATTTAAATAATAAAAGAAAGGGAAATGGAAACCGGAAACAGAAGGAGGTAGTCGACGACGTTGCATTTTGGAAAGGATAATCCCAGGAATTTTTTAGCTCCTCGTCGACGAATACAAGAGACTCGTCGACGAGGGTATAACAGGAGCTCGTTGACGAGAATGGGATTCGTTGACGAAAATATAATTGGGCTCGTTGACAAGGTGATGTGGCTTATCGACGAGGAAATACCGAGGGGATGATTTTGGGGTTTCTAAATTTCATCGATGAAGGGGAGAGTTCGTTGATGAATTTCGTATTGACCTTGTCGACGAGGTGACGTGGCTCGTCGACAAAGGCCACAGTGTAAATAGGCCTAAAGTTTATTTTTGGACGAAATTTTCTGCGCAGAGCTTCTCTCTCTCCTATCCTTCAGTCCCTCCTCCTTCTCACTAAGATTTTGGGCAGGATTTCTACCGGTTCGATGATTTGAAGCCACCACGATGCTCCTAGGAAAGTTCTCTACAAGTCTGCTGGAGTGGATCGTCGGTGGGGCTGAGTTGGAAACCGTCCCAAATCCAGGGTAAGGCTTTCTACTCAACATTTGGATTTTTGACATTTGTAGAAAGTGTTATACGCGTAGAAATACTGAACTTTAGTTCTGGGGAATGTTATTTCCAGGGTGTTGAGTTGGGAACCCTGTGGGTGCTAGAAAAATTTTCTTAGGGGCTTTGCAGGAATCAGGTAAGGAGATAAACTAAGTTAGTTCTTTTTAAGAAAATGTATGTATATATAGCATTTGATTTCAAGAAAGTAAATATGTTCATATATATATATATATATATATATATATGATTTATATTTGAGAAAACACTGTTGAAAATGATAGTATGTTGAATATATGAAAAATCTGTTGGTGTGGCATGAGTATAAAATGTTATGAAATACTATTTTCTGGAAATGTGATTATGATATGGATTTTTATAATGGAAAATCGGCGTATGAGCCGAGATTTTTATATGTTTTGCTGGCGTACGGGCCGTGCTATGTGTATAACTTGCCAGCGTACGAACTGAGCTATGAATATATTTTGCCGGCATATGGGCCGTGCTATGGATGTGATTTGCTAGCGTACGGGCTATGCTATGATTTTTTTGCCGGCCTACGGGCCGAGCTATGGAAATGATTTGCCAGCGTACAGGCTATGCTATGATTTGCTAGCGTATGGGCCGAGCTATGGTAAAATATGTAATACCGGCGTACGGGCCGATGATTTTCATGATATATGTATATATATGAAAAATGATATGATTGATCTGATAATTAATGATATGAAATATCCATGTATCATAGTTTCAGTAAAAGTTATATGATATTAGAACCTGATTGCCTCTAGGTTACCACTTGCACGGTACCGTTGCTATGTGTCCATGGTTTTTGTGATCATGATATTTGTGTTAACACCTCTGTATGGAGTGGTGTGAGATTGGATGGTCGACGTGGTTTTTAAGAAGTGTGTGAGCACCCCTGGTGTACAAATCAGGTTTGGCAGACTCATCAGATTTATAGACTGTACTTTTGACTTGGCGGTGGTCGGCCAACCATTGTCAGGTCCCGCCTTTGGGCCACACAACCCAGTCATGTGGGGGTAATACATGACAACAACCAGCTAACCTAATAGGAATGTTTTTGTATTATATTATATGAGATGAATATGCTTATGATGATGCAGTATGTTCTGCCATGTTTCGATGATATATATGTTTTCCCAGATTTGACAAAACAGTTACTGAATATGTTCTGTATGGTATATGTATAACACGGAATACTCATGTTGCCACACACTGGTATTAGTTTATTTTCCTTACTGAGAGATGTCTTACCCCAAAATTTTATAAACTTTTCAGGAGCCCCAGATAGGAGAGCGGGTAAAGCCCTGCTGATCTAGTATGGTAGATCTGCCCTTCCAGAAGGGTAAGTATTTGATAGGGTCATCTTTTTGGGTTGGGTGTTGTGTATGTATATATATATACAGTGATTGTAGTAACTCTGGTATTGTGTATGGTAAAATGAGATGTATATGATTGTATGCTTCCTGCTGCTTAGACTTCTGCTATATGTTCTGATATATCCTTGGTACCCACGGGTCCAGGTGGGCTATGATATGTCGAGCTTTGCGATATTATATTTATTGAAAAAAAATATGGAAATTAAGCAGGTCGTCACACTTTGGCTCCCTTTTTAGGCGCCGCTGGGCAGCCTCTCTTCCCCTTTGAAATTTCAATTTATTTACTTGCTAACCTTGGGACAAATTATGATCCCTTGGTCACCTCTCTCACAACTCGAGATGATACCCTCTCACCACAACAAATATACAGCTTCTTGCTTACAGATGAATCTTAGTTAGCCCATCAAACCCACACAATGCTCATTACCCATTCTCTGGCCACTCATAATAATTCAGTCAAATCTCCTAACTCATTTGGTTCCTCACCTTAGGGTAGAGTGCCACTCTTTGAACCCGCCAGGTCTGGCCCGGAGTGTGATGAGACCAATCACCGTCTCTGATACCATATTTAAGATACATGCAGCGAAAAATAATGAACAACCTCAAATAAAATACCAGAGTACTATATACAACCCAAAAAGGAGTATCCCTTCACTTTATGTTACATAACCAGAAATTCTGAAGCATAGTTATACATATTTCAGTTCTTACTACCACCCGAAATTTACCCAAAATTCTCAGCCCTGCTCTTGAGCTTTCTAAGCTCGATCACCAGAAGGACCTGAAAAGTCAATAATTCCTTGGGGTGAGACACCTCTAAGTAAAGAAGAAATAAATTATTGTAGTGTGTGGCAGAAGAGTTTTAATATATATATAAAATATAAACTTATCAATTAATCAACAATAACTGGCAAGGAACATACAAACTGTAGTCACACAAACAAAAGCAATATTTATAGCGAAAGTTCCCAAGGATTGGGAAGATTACACGCCCATACATGTATCTTTCCTCTGCTCTGATATCGTTTGTAATAATCCAGAGAATTAAACAAGGTCTCGTCAACGAACGCAGGGGATTCGTTGACGAGAACATATGAGGGCCTCGTCGACAAGAATATGTCCCGTCAACGAGAAGATACCGAGAAGGGGTTTTTGATAGTTTGAAATTTGTCGACAAAGGGTTCAGGTTCGGCAACGAAATTCTTAGGAACTTGTTGACAAGATGACGTGTCTCGTCGACGAATCCGGATCTATAAATAGTTGAAAACCCGAATTTTCTAGAAAATTTGGCGCAGGAAACTCTCTCTCTCTCTCTCTCTCTAAAATATCCCTCTCCCCTTCTCTTTACGATCTTGGCTTCGTTTCTCACCGGATCGATGATCTGAGGCCACCACGACGCATCTGGGAAAGTTCTCTGCAAGTCTGCCGAAGTGGATTGTTGGTGGAAGTGGTTTGGATTCCATCCCAATTTCAGAATAAAGCATTTTATGCAGTATTTGTCTTTCCTACAGTCATAAGAAATATAATATACGAAGAAATAATGATATTTTGTTCTAGGAGATGTGATTTTTAGGGTGTTGAGTGGAAAACCCTACGGATGTAGAGCCAGAGTACAGTAGGGACTTTTCAGAAACTAGGTAAGAGAAATATGCTATGCTAGAAGTTTTAAAAATGTTAACAAAGATTTCTTAGATACATATATACCAATTTATTATGCAGTTTTTACAGAATAAGAGTTTTAATTTTTGTGTCGCCTGGGTAGATATTTATCTGATATATAACTTATATTTTTTTTTTCCAGCATATCATGCTATACAGTATATACAGATGAATATTCAGATTAGTTTTGAAACGACCTGCTAATAAAATAAAATCTTTTTCCCTAGTTTTAGATCCAACCATTATCCTAAACAGCGGAAAACCAATCATATAAAATAAATCCACACATATTACAATACCAGAGTGTCAAATCAACCCACAATATACAATCATCACTGTTCTCTCGAAACTATCCTTACCGATACCAAGGGTTTACAAAAACATGCCACCCAAAAATACTCACTCTCAAAAAGGGCAATACAACAGCCCCTCTACCTATGAGCCTGCTCCGCTTGCCTAGCTGGTTCACCTGAAAAATAATTCAAAACTGGGATGAGCCAACGCTCAGTAAGACGAAAAATGCTATTACTAGTGTGTGGCCACTGAGCTATATTTCTGTATAAATAATCGGGTTTAAAAATAATATCATGGATAACTGAAATTGCAAATGCTGGTATAAATAACATTAATTAAAACTATATAAACCTACTTTTCATAATACTACTACTATTTCTGGAAATCTACTTATACTTATAATATCTGAGAAAATTTCCCTAGATGGCAGTATGTCATGATTTAACCCCTCATGACAGGGTTGTGTGGCCCGAAGGTGGGACCTGTAATACCCCAACCCCGAAGGGCCTAGGATATTTACTTTTTACTATTGATTTACAGCGGAAGTAAATAAACTCAATTATTATTAAACAAGAGCGCTAACTATCCATATTACAATCATTTATTTCAAAAGAAGAAAAATTACACAGGCATAAATATCTGACATCATACTATTATTTCTAATCAATCTTTATTTTTCTATCTCCACCCGCATGCTTGCTAAGCCTGATTTCTGACATGCCCTTCAGAGTTATCTGAAATAAAAGTATGATTGGAGTGAGACGACGCTCAGTAAGTAATCGAGATTATTATTAGTGTGTGGCCAAAATGAGCTTTTTAAAAAATTTCGTAAAATAATATTTAATGCTATAACTTCAAAACTGCTTCTAGAATAAATATAAATTTAAAAATTTCTGCATAAAACTTTTGTCTTCAATTACAATAGTAAAATTTTATAATCATATACTATAACTGTTAAATTAAATTTTTAACTTTGTAACTGTAAAAATATTTAATGATAAACATACATATGCTTTTCCTTATACGTTTTCTTTAGATCGTCATTTAAGCACAAGAATGATAATTTTCATGTAAACTTACACTTTTCCTTCAAATCATCAATAACTTTGTACACGTAATTAAATATGTATAAACATATATTGTAAAAACCACTCTTAGCCTTGTTTGCCGTAAGTCATGTTTACCCCCATGACTGGGTTGTACGGTTCGAAAACTGGACTTAGCTGGCTGACCGACCAAACTAAATCAATATACGTAAACATTAAGTGAGATTTTCCTTGTTAAGTCCTGGTCCGGAACCAGGTGTGCACTCAGGAGAAATCCACTAACATAAATAACCACTTTGTAACAGTGTGGGTGCACTCTGATCTGTTTAAACTTTAAGTTGCGGGACCAAACATCTGTAACTTTGAACTTATTTTGCCATAAGGGGTTTTAAAACCATCTTATTATAATTTATGCAATTTAAAATAATCTCGTGAAAATCTCATCTTTACTCATATTTTTATGAAAAATGTTACGTAAAAATAAACTCATGCCACATAATTTTTGTGTTAAAAATATATATAATTTTTTTTAATAGAAAGAAATGCTGAAAATTTACCCGAGGAGATTAGAACATTTCTTAACCCAAAAATAGATGCAAGTATATTAGAGATAGAACTGGTATAATTAAATATGCGTAAAAATAAACTCATGGAAATTTTGTGGAACTAACTAACACAATTGAATTTACTTATAAAATAAACTCGGGTATGAATTTTAAATAAAAAAAAAACTAACATAATCAAATTTACTTATTATTATTATTTTATCATATATTTTTACAAATTATGTCAGTAAAAATATTATTTTATGTACTTATTTACGTATATAAACAGTGTCTACCATGTTTTATCCTATAAAATTTCATTTTGACCAGGCCGACCACTAGGGAGCAATTGAGCCGCAATGGTCTCTGAGCACTCGCTTAGACAAGGTCTTTCTTAGGCATCAAACATGGAATCAAGGATCCTAACAGAGAAATACTTTCGTTTTGATACTAACTAAATAACCATTATTATTATTCTATTTTTTTTTTTGGGTTATTACAGGACCTATCCTGGTTGGCCGACTAGGGTAAGTCAACTGAACTTCAACAGTCTGATCGGCCCCCTCAATCCATATCTGATGGAGAGCCTGTCCCGATGTGGGCACGATGGACCTCATACTACTTACTGTCTAAGTAAAGTGGTTGCACTCTGAACTGAATATCTGTACCTACAGTACCGTGTTCTGCTGTCTGATCCATCAAGGTCTGATACTATATAGGTAACTGATATCTGTAATATACTGTTTTTACTATGATTTCTAAAATAACCATAACCCCATAGACTCTATCTAAAATTCTAAATAAACTGACTGAAAATCTGATTTCTGTATAACTGAACTGCTGTCTCAATATCTGTATATCAGGGCGTTATGGTACTGATAAACGTTTTATTCTAAAATTACTGAAAATGCATATTTCTAAGTATACTGTACACTAAAAAATTTGTCATTCTATAAACATGCAAACATCATGGTATTTCTATTAATAACTATAAACATGGTATTCAAAAATTCTATAAATATAGTACTGTTTCTGTTATCAACTCAAGCCACACAAGTAAATATTAATATTACCAGGCTCTAAAAGCTGTATATATATAGTTTGAATAATAACTTAATACAAGCATATAATTTGTATTGAAATCATATATGGTTACCTAGCATAGCACGTTTCCCTTACCTGACTACTGGAAAGCGCCTACTGAATATCAGTCATACACCATTATTATTTCTATGTCTACTTCATTTCCTACAACTTCCAGAAGGCCAAAAACTAAATAAAAGGTCTTACCCTGATTTTGGGAAGAAATTCAACTTGATCCCACAGATGATCCGCCCCAGAAAACTTGGAGAGAACTTCGCCAAGAGCGTTGTGGTGGCCTTAGATCGTTGATCCGAAGACTAACGGGGCTGGAATTGAAGAGAGAAGAGGGAAGGACCGTAGGAGAGAGAGAGAGAGAGAGAGAGAGAGAGAGAGAGAGAGAGAGAGGAAGATTTGCATTGATTTTTTTTGCGATTAAACCAAGTTTAGGGCTATTTATACTGCGGCCTTCTTCGACGAGCCACGTCATCTCATTGACGAGTCTAATAGGAAATTCGTCGATGAACTCTCCCCTTCATCGAAGAAATTCTGAATTACCGAAAACATTCTCTCGGTATCTTCTCGTCAACGAAATATGCCCTCGTCGACGAGACCCTCGTGTGCCCTCGTCGACAAATCCCCTGCCTCCTTTTGTTTCTATTTCCATTTCCCTCCCTTTTTATTATTTAAACATCATTATTCTTTTGATCGTTACATTCTCCCCTCCTCATAAAATTTCGTCCTCGAAATTTTTTATTCATATGATTCCCCCTTCTTAGAAGGCAAAACAGTCTACTTATTTTATTACCAGCCCTCACTTATGGCAGAGGAATACCGTGGTTACATGGGTAGTTCTGGGAGATTACAACTATAAAATAAAATTGTCCCCAAAACTAAAATATTACCTATCATATACACTATATTACAATTACACAATGCTAAACAAAATAAAACTACTACCCTAAACATATACATTACTACTATAATTCATCGAATAAGTGGGGATATTTCTGTTTGATTTCATCTTCAAGTTCATACGAAACTTCTTCTATCGCGTGATTCATCCATAAGTCTTTCACTAAAGGTATTCTTTTGCTGCGCAATACCTGTTCCTTTTTATCTAGGATGCGCATTGGAGTTTCTTCGTACGCTAGATCACCATTGAGTTCCAATTCTGCAAAGCTAATGATATGGGAAGGATCTAAGACGTATTTTTTTAACATAGAGACATGAAACATGTCGTGAATTCTGAATAAAGATGGTGGTAGAGCTAGCTGATAGGCCACTGACCCAATTCTCTCAACTATCTCAAATGGGCCAATGAACCTAGGGCTCAACTTACCCTTCTTCCCAAACCTCATGATCCCCTTCAATGGTGCTATTTTCAAAAATACATAATCACCCACTTCAAATTCCAATTCCCGGCAGCGAGTATCCGCGTAGAACTTCTGCTGACTCTGTGCTACACTAATTCTATCTCGAATGAGTCGAACTTTCTCGCACGCTTGCTGAACCATCTCTAGACCCAAAACTCGCCTCTCATTGAATTCATCTTAGAAAAGAGGAGATCAAAATCTTCTACCATATAATGCCTCGTATGGTGCCATGCTGATGCTAGCCTAAAAACTGTTATTATAAGCAAATTCAACTAGTGACAAAAATTGAGTCCAGCTACCCCCAAAATTCAGTACACACGCTCGCAACATATCCTCAAGTATCTGAATCGTTCTCTCTGTTTGGCCATTTGTCTGAGGATGGAAAACGGTGCTGAATGCTAGTTGAGTCCCCAATGCCTCCTACAAGCTCCCCCAGAACCATGATGTAAAACGTGGATCACGGTTCGAGACTATGGATACCGAAACTCCATGGGGTCGAACAATCTCATGTATGTAAATCTCTGCTGACCTGTTCATAGGGTAGCTAACTTTAATGGGCAGAAAATGAGCTGTCTTTGTCAACCTATCAACAATTACTCAGATGACATTCTGACCATGCGGCACCGGCGGTAGTCTAGTAACAAAATCCATGGATACGTGGTCCCACTTCCATTCAAGAATGAAAAGTGGCTGCAACTGACCAATCGACCTCTAGTGCTCATCCTTAACCCGCTGGCACGTCAAACACTACTGCACAAATTCTGCTATTTCCATTTTCGTTCCACTCCACCAGAAATACTCCTATAGATCCCTATGCATTTTTGTACTACCAGTGTAACGCCCCAACCTGGGTCTGCCAGGGAGCATTGCGTCTCTCATCCTCCACCTGGACTAGACAACAGGGAGCGGACCTTATCAGACTAATGACTGGTCCCACAAACTAACACGTGTCCTTTTCAATGTGTTTTGTCCTCACTCACACACTTCCTGAGAAAATTTCCCAAATGGTCACCCATCCCAAGATGCCGAAAAGAAAGGTGCACCTTGTTGATATAGGTAGTAATATCTAATCCTTTTAAGTTTTTCATCCATGGGGTATCACAACCAGGATGAATAGTGTATAGAGATCTGTGTGCCTCTTCTAGAATCGTCCTCCTGATGCTATCATCCGTAGGCACACATAAACTGGTGCGAAATCTGAGAGCCCCATCATCAGAAATGCTGAATTCCTCTCCTTGACCATCATGAACTCTCGCTAGCACCTCCACTAATTTGGGATCATTTCTTTGAGCAACTTTAATTCTTTCACACAATGCAAACCGTACAACCAGACTGGTAATAAATTCCTGAGGATCATCTTCCACTAACTTTACACCAAGCCTTCCAAGTCCATTTGAATCGGGTGCTGAATTGCTACTGCTAACTGCGCTGTATCCTCTAATTTGCGGCTAAAAACATCAGCCACCACATTTGCTTTACCTAGGTGGTAACTAATGGTACAATCGTAATCCTTAATGAGTTCTAACCACCTTCTCTAGCACATATTCAACTCTTTTTGTGAGAAGAAATACTTTAGGCTATTGTGATAAGAAAATATCTCACACCTCTCACCATATAAGTAATGTCTCCAGATCTTCAGTGCATGTACAACCGCATCCAATTCCAGATCGAGAGTAGGGTAGTTCTTTTCATATTCTTTCAACTGCTTGGACGCATATGCTACCACCCTACCATTCTGCATCAATATACAACTGAGCCCTTTCAAAGACACGTCACTGTAGATAACATAACCATCACCTCCAGATGGAATCGTCAGGACTAGTGCAGTGACGAGCTGTTGCTTTAATTCCTGGAAACTCTACTTGCATTCTTCATCCCACACAAATATGGCATTTTCCTGGTCAGACGTGTGAGTGGTCGTGATAAAACTAAAAACCCCTCAATGAATCGACAGTAATAACCTACCAGCCCCAAGAAACTCCTGACTTCCTGCACATTCCTCGGCCTGGCCCAAATCACCACCTGGTCAATCTTGTTGGGATCTACTAAAATACCATCTCCTGAGATCACATGGCTAAAAAATGCAACCTTCTTAAGTCAAAACTCACATATACTAAACTTGGCGTAAAGCTTTTCCTCTCTGAGTGTCTGTAGTACCTGCTTCAAATGCACCTCATGATCCTCAAAATTCTTCGAATACACCAATATATCATCAATAAAAACCACCACAAACTGACTTAGATACTGGTGAAAAACTCTATTCATTAAATCCATGAACACAGTTGGGGCATTCGTCAGACCAAACGGCATAACAAGAAATTCATAGTGCCCATACCTGGTCATAAAGGTTGTCTTTGCTAAGTCCTTTATATTTACTCTCATCTGATGATACCCTGATCTAAGGTCGATCTTAGAATACACTCGTGTACCCTGGAGCTGATCAAACAGATTGTCGATACGGGGTAGAAGATATTTATTCTTGATAGTAACCTTGTTTATTTCCCTGTAATTGATACACATCCTCAAAGACCCATTTTTTTCTTTACAAACAACATTGGAACTCCCCATGGCGATACACTGGGTCGTATAAACCCCTTGTTCAGCAAGTCCTGCAACTGCTCCTTTACTTCCCTTTCTAATTCTGTTTCCATTTCCCTCCCTCTTTATTATTTAAACATCATTATTCTTCGGGTCATTACATTCTCCCCTCCTTATAAAATTTCGTCCTTGAAATTTATTATTTATATGATTCCTCCTTCTTAGAAGGCAAAACGGTCTACTTATTTTATTACCTGCCCTCACTTATGGCGAAAGAATACCGTGGTTACGTGGATAGTTCTAAGAGATTACAACTATAAGAGAAAATTTCCCCTAAAACTAAAATATTACCTATCCTATATACTATATTACAATTACACTATGCTAAACAAAATAAAACTACTACTCTAAACATATACATTACTACTATAATTCATGGAATAAGTGGGGATATTTCTGTCTGATTTCATCTTCAAGTTCCCACGAAGCTTCCTCTATCACCTGATTCAATCCATAAGACTTTCACTAATGGTATTCTTTTGCTACGCAATACCTGTTCCTTTCTATCTAAGTTCCGCACTAGAGCTTCTTCGTACGTTAGATCACCACTGAGTTCCAATTCTGCATAGCTAATGATATGAGAAGGATCTGGGACGTATTTTTTAACATAGAGACATAAAACACGCCGTGAATTCTAAATAAAGATGGTGGTAAAGCTAACCCATAGGCCATTGACCATATTCTCTCAAGTATCTCAAATGGGCCAATGTACCTAAGGCTTAACTTACCTTTCTCCCCAAACCTCATGATCCCATTCAATGGTGCTATCTTCATAAATACATGATCACCCACTACAAATTCCAGTTCCCGGCAGTGAGTATCCGCGTAACTCTTCTGCCGACTCTTTGCTGCACTGATTCTATCTCGAATGAGTCGAACGTTCTTGCACACCTGCTGAACCATCTCTAAATCCAAAACTCGCCTCTCGCCAACTTCATCCTAGAAAAGAGGAGATCGGCATCTTCTACCATATAACGCCTCGTATGGGGCCATGCCGATGCTAGCCTGATAACTATTATTATAAGCAATTCAACTAGCGGCAAAAATTGAGTCCAGCTACCCCCAAAATCCAGTACACACGCTCGCAACATATCCTCAAGTATCTGAATTGCTACCTCCTTCTGTTTCTATTTCCATTTCCCTCCCTCTTTATTATTTAAACATCATTATTCCTCGAGTCGTTATAAGTTTATTACAATTTTTATTCAGATTAGTATACATATACAGATATTTATTCAGATCAGAATATTACAGATATTTATTCAGATCAATATATTATAGATATTTATTCAGATCAGTTTATTACAATTTTTATTCAGATCAGTATACACAGTATTTATAGTATGTCATGTTTCCTAATACCATAACACTCAGAATATACAGATAGAGTATACAGACAGATTATACAGTCAGATCTACAGATATAGCATCAAGATGCTACAGTTATATTATTTAGATATTACAGTATTTACAGTACAGAATTATAGCGTTAGGGTTATTTTGGAAACATGATGAAAATAGTAGAAAGATTATAGTATTATATATATAGTATCAGATCCCTATGAAATATTACAGATACAGATACAGAAAACAGAGCACGGTACCGTTTCTAATACAGATAGAGTGCAACCACATATCTCAGATAGTGTGTGGGTATCGTCAAACGGTGTTCGGAGTGGATGCAGCTCCCCAGTTCCCTGGGTTGAGGGGGCCAGTTTGACTGCGCCTAGGAGTGGATGTAGTTTGGCCAGACTGAGGTAGTGTAGAGTATAGCGACTTACCTGGAGGGCTGACCAGCGTTAAGTCTGGCCTACGGGTCACACAACCCTATCATGAGGGGTCAAATCATGACATACAGAGTTCCAGGGATAAAGAACAACTATGTAAATGTATACAGTTTTACAATGTTTGATGAATATAGTATGATATTAGCAGTATGAAAAGTAGAAAATACAGATGATACAGTTATACTTTAAACTATGAAAAATATACGAAATGTTTTACAAATTTATCATTTCATACAGTTCAAATGTTATTAAAATAGTATGCAACTTAGTCACCACACACTACTAATAGCATATTTCCACTTACTGAGCGTCGGCTCACCCCATTACTTTAACATTTTTTTCAGGTGAGCCAGCTAGGCGAGCATGTCAGGCTCGCAGATAGCGTGACTATTTTATTGCCCTGTTTATAGGGTAAGTTTGTACAAAGTATGGTATTTTGAGTAGATGATACTAGAGAGAGATGTATTATATGACTATAGTATGGTAATACTGAATTCTGGTATTGTATGGTATATATGATTGTATGATGTATATTTCCGCTGCGTAGGTATGATTATTGCATACAGGAATACCCCAGTGCCCTTTTGAGGCCTGAGATTCCATAATAGGGGTATCAGAGTAGTTCACATTTGTTTAAAAAAAATGATGATGTAATTTTTGAGGTCGTTACATCGTTTATAATCGTACCCTTTGATTCGAGTATGGCTACAACTAATACCGATCAGAGCACTCACCTTTCACAGTTAGCTCTGGGGCGAAGAGATTTACTTTGCCATAAATATTCACATACTAGTATTCACACATATTCTAATATCAATCATTTTCCATAAATGCACATGTTCACATACATCACCACACAACCACACAGAATTACAATACATTACATAGATCTCAGTACGTGGCCCATTTAGGGCAACTGCATACTTCGCAGTACGTGGCCCTCATAGGGCTTCTGCATAAACCCAGTACGTGACTCACACAAGACAGCTGCGTACTACACTATATGTGACCCACGTAGGGCAGCTACTTATTTCACTGTATGTTTATGTACGTGGCCCATGTAGGACTACTGCATACCATCACAGGCAGTACTCACATCCAGACAGCACTAGCAAGCAGATGGTATTCACATCCATACAATATTTACAACCAGGTAATTCAAAAGGAATATTTTCATGTCGTACTGTTTTTCCCAATTATGATTTATAATCAAAATCATTATTTTCATTTTCCTAAACTGTTCAAAAAATCATACTATAATTATACGGTTCCTATACTCAAAAATAACCAATTCAATTTAATAAAATCCGGGTATAATTTTATTCCCCTTACCTGATTCCTCGAAGCTCTGCCTAAAACAAACAGAAAATGGAACCCTGTATTCCAAAAATCTTTACTTAATCAGTTCAACCCCAGAATATTTATCATTTAACATCTCCTAGGCCCACACAGTCCCAATAATTAATTTAATATTAAAACATCTTACTTACCCTATTTTGGAGTGGTGCCCAAGAAGTCCAAATCAAGTTTCTACTCCGGCTAACTTGAAGAGAATCACCCCAGGAATCTCGTGGTGATTTCCGATCATCGAATCGGGCTGAATACGGGCCAGAATCGAAGAGGGAAGGTGGTAGGGCCGAAACCTAGAGAGAGAAAGCGAGAGGAGAGAGAATTTTCACGCTAAAAATGGATCCAGTGTCTCTTTATAACCTGGATTTCATCGACGAGTCTAAAAGGTTCATCGACGAACCAAAGAAGGACATTCGTCAACGAGAACATTGGGTTCATCGAAGAAGCATTTAAAAACCTGAATTTTCCTTGCTTTCAGTAATTCCTCGTTGATGAGACATGTGTACTCATTGACGAGACCACGAAGGACGTTCGTCGATGAAGACAATGAGTTCGTCGATGAGTCCCTTCTAATGCCCCTTTTTAAATTTCTTTTCTTGTTATTCATTTCCCATTTTTTATATTTATTTTTATTTTATTTAGCGGATTTGGGTTATTACATAGAGGCTCTTGGTCTTCTCGTGGTCGACGTGGAGGAGGTAGGTATGACCCTTCCTTCTTCTACACTCAACCTGATCGGTAAGAGGCCCCTATGTCAAATGTGTCAATAACCCGGCCACTCTGCCTTGGTCTATTACCACAGATTTGATCATAGCTATCAAACAGCTCCACCTCCCTCATTATCAGAAAATATCATCACCACTCTTCCTTTCACCCCATAAAATATTCATTCTTGGTTTCTTGACACTGCCACAACCCATCATTTCATATCTGAGTTGCGCAACCTAAACTTGGATTCTTCTTCATATCAGGGCTTGAATCAAGTAAGCATCGGATATGGTTCTACAATGCCTATATATCACACGATTTTTGCACATCTGCACACTCCCTTTATCAAATTTCTTATTTCTGAACTCCTCCATGTTTCTTTAATTAAAAAAATTTTGTTGTCTGTTCATCAATTTTGGTATGACAATTCAATTTACTTTGAGTTTCATTCAAATTATTTTCATGTGAATAATTTGCAAACTCGGGGGCTTCTACTTTAGGGAACCATTGAAAATGGCTTGTTTATCTCACCTATGGATACCACCACCCTAGCTTCAGTTTCGGCCTCTCCTCAAGCACACATTGGTGAACACACTTTTTCATATCAATGGCACCTCAGACTTGGATATCCATCCTTGAAAACTACCTCTTTCATCATTAGTCAGTTTAAGCTTCCAATAAATTCTCACACGACTGTTTCACACTGCTCAACATGTTATTAAGGAAAAGCACAAGAACTTCCTCATTATCCATCACCCTCTAGGTCCTTACATCCATTTGAGTTACTCTTCTTAGATGTGTGGCGTTCGTCCCTTGTTTTATCCTCGAATGGTTGTTAATTTTATTTGTCTATCATTGATTATTTTTCAAAATATATTTGGTGTATTCTTATCCAATCTAAATATGATGTTTCTTCAGTTTTTCTTGCCTTTTTACATTATGTCAAAAATTACTTTTCCTTAAGAATTAAAATTATGCAAACAGATGACGATGGTGAATTTAGACCATTCAAGCAAATTCTTCAATCATTTGAATTTATTCATCGCCTCACATGTCCGTACTCACATGCTCAAAATGGGACAGTTGAGTGTCATCATCGTCATATAGTTGAAATCGAACTATCTGTTTTAACTCAGACATCTATGCCAACAAAATACTAGTCTGAGGCATTTCAAACTTTTGTTTATCTTATAAATAGAATGCCTACATCGGTTTTCTCCTTTTCAAACTTGATTACAATTTTCTACGGACCTTTGGCATAGCATGTTGGCCAAATTTGCTTCCATACTGTAGTAATCCGGGAAAAAAAATAATATTATTAATTAAAATTATTAATCAATTAATTAGTTAAATATTATTAAATTAAGGTATTAAATAAATAATTAAATAAAAAGGAATAGTATGAAAGGAAAATGAAATAAAATAAAAATTAATTAATTAAATAAATAAATTATTAATTAAACATAATTAAATTGGATTTATTAGATAAATAATGTAATTGATATATAGAAATATATATATATATATATAATATTTAAAAGTAAAGTTATAATATATAATATATGTGTATAAAGAGACTTGCTAAGGAAGTCTTGGGATGAAATTGAAAATCTTCAATTGAACCGTGCCACCACCCCCCCCCTAAAACGTCAACCACTCCCCCATCTTCGTCTCTCTCTCCCCTCATTTTTTGGCAGATATTTGGCTGATCAGGAAATTGAAGGTATTGTTGGATTCCTAACTCTGCCACCGACATTTCTACTGGAGCGGATTTGTCGTGGGAGCGGCGTAGGTACCATTCTTGGGACAAGGAATTTTTTCACTATTTTTTCAATTTCTCCTTAAATCTGCTGTTAAATCGACGATCAGAGACCACCATGGGGTCCTAGTCGCGATTGTCGTCATTTTGGTCTGAGTAAATTTTCAATTTGGGTTTCCTAGGCCCCACTCCAAAGTGAGAGTGAGATTTGGAAAAATAAGTAAATTAGTTTTATTTGAAGGTATAATTGTTTATTTGGAATTTTTGAGTTTAATATTAAAATAGTATTTTATTTAGGATTAATTTAATGGAATTAGAATTTTTATTCCCGGACTCGGGTGAGCGCCGTAGGTATCTTTTCGAGATTCCTGTTGGCGTAATTTAAGAAACTAGGTAAGGAGAAAAATATGTATTAAACCAGAATTTTTATGAATTTAATGGAAAATCAATTGTGTTATATATACGTATATATGTTTTGGTATGATTTTAAGATGCCAACCCTTTACATTATGCTTTCTGAGCCTATGATTATTTTATTAGATATGTATATGTGAAATTGAACTGATGAAAGTGAAATATTTTTCAAAAAAATTATGTAAGAAATGAAAGGTATATTTTCAGCATATAAGTGTTAAATGTAGGTTGTCTTATTTTATAGGAAATATATATGAAATGAATTGAGTATGAAAATGTTATATGAAATATGTTGCATGTGAGTGTTAATGCAACCATGTAAAACAACTAAAAGATGTTAGGTAAAACAACATAAAAATGTTGGGTAAAATAGCTGAAAATGCTGGGTAAAACAGTTGAAAGATGTTAGGTATGAAATGAAATGAAATGAAAATGGAAATGAATGAAATAGAAATAAAATGTGAAATTTGAATAATGTAAAATGGGAAAGAGTCATGTAAAGTGAAATGAAATGAAAAGTAAAAGATGAAAACATGAATAGTTGAGAAATGCAAAATAATGGCAAACAAAATAATGTATTATGGTATTATCAGTATTTATGCTAGTAGAACATATTACGTTTGGGCGAGGTAAACTCTTCGCCCAAGAGCTTGCTGAAAAAGGCGTGTTGACCTTATAGGTCACGCCCGATTTTGATAATGACAAATACTCCGGTATTTAATAAATATCTAGTTCATGTGCAGGTCCATATTAGCAGATCATTAATGGCACATGAAAGTTCAAAGCTTGAAGGCAAATTCATACTCTTAATTGTAATATTTTTAGTGAAATTTGTCTGTAATAGTAATTAGGGTATTCGGTTTGTAATAAGCACACACATCACATACATGATTTATTTTGTAAGCTCAAACTAGACACAAATAAAAAATGACCTTAGAAAGACTTTTTCGGTGTCTTCAAATTGGCCCCCAAGTGAACTTAGGACACACATTTACACATATATTTGTTAAGGCACTTGAATAGGGCTTGTTTGTTTCGATACGGGACCGAAATGCACACATGGTGCACTTTCGGTCGACCAGCCAAGCCAATTCATTTCGGCCTGGTCAATCGAAACCACCCTGGGTCAAAAGTTTGACCATCTAGTCGACTGAACCAGGTAGTTCAAAAGGCCCTGGTCGAGTGAAACCTCCTCGCTCAAAAGTTTGACCACCTGGTCAACCGAACCAGGTAGTTCAAAAGGCCCTAGTCAACCGAAACCCCATGGGGTCAAAAGTTTGACCATCTGGTCGACGGACCCTTTTTGTACTCCAACTACCTAGTCGACCGGAGGGTCCTCGGGAGAATTCCCAGTGGTCTGGTCGACCGAAAAGGCCAGTTCAAAATGGCCTGGTCGACCGAAAATCAGAAAATTGGGAAATCGCCCTCTCCTGGTCGATTGTGCCCTTAGTTCAATATTTCCTGGTCGACCGAACCATTTGAGACTTGGTCAACCGAAACATTTTTGGTCGACCGGACCTCTCTGGCTGCCATCATTTTTACTGCGGGTTAAATATTTTTAGATAGGGTTAAATTAATTTAAATATCATTAATCTTTTCTAACAATCCCTAATAGGTCCCCAACGGTCAAATATTTTGGTATGTCTATATATACTCTTTCACTTGGGAGAATTAAGCACGGATTAGCAAAAATAGAAAATCAAATTCTCTCTCAAAGTTAAATACTCCCTCTTGCTTATACTACTTCCAAATTCACTCAAACTTACCTACTTCATCTCAGTATCATTTGTAAGCGTATTTGAGTGTTATTGGTTTGAGCTTTTGCTCTCTCATTCTTTGATTGCTTGAATCGATTTTCTTGAGAGCATTACCTAAGTATTCTTAGGAGGCTTGTCTCATAAGCCTATCATAAGAACACTTTGCTGAACTTCCGAGTGTTGCATTCTCATTACAATTACTTATAAAGGTTGTATTTGTTTTGACTTGCAAAAATATTTTCAAAGGTACTCAAATATCTTTTGGTATTCATATTGATATGTTTTTGAAAAGATATTTGTGTGTGTTATATTAATCTTTGTGGCAGTATCCATTCAAGTCTATATCATTTGCTGAAATACAAAGATTACATATATCTTGCAATCCAAGCATATACATATTCATGTGATTGAGACATTCTATTGATTGATACTCTTGAGGCTTGTTTGATATTCTGTGTGAACACGTTTGATTGAATATTTTGAAACACACAGATTATTATTGATACTCTCACATACTCACTACACTGATAGAAAACATTTTTTAGAGTTAAACAACTTAGACCACACTGAGCTTACATTATTAAATCATCTATGGTGTATGTGATATTGTACGCATTTTTGGTACAAATTTTCTTTAATTGAAAGCACCCATACATTGTACCTTTTGATTGTATATCTGAGAGATTCTAGGCGTGGCCTAAAGGGGCGGTAATCCAGCCCAGTAAGGATTGGTGTAAAGGTTGAGGTCAGCCATGTGGTAATTTGACCTGGTTTGTATAGGTGCCGCTCCACCCGTTTAAGTGAGCAAGATATTGGGATAATCCTTGTGTTGGTTAGCCAAGGCAGGGACGTAGCAGTTGGCCGAACCTCGATAACATATCTGCATGTCATCCTCTCTTTACTGCTTTCTGGTGCTTGTGATTGTTTAACTACTTTATTTAATTTCTAGTATATTTACATTATTTGCACTAGATTGACCATAGGCTTGTGAACATACTGCTATTAGGAGGAATACCTAGGAGATAAATTTTAAAGATACCAATTCACCCCCCCCTCTTGGGATTACGGTAAAGCTAACAAGGTGAGTGCCCTAATTGTATCAGGTGCAGCAATAGGCTACATAACGTGCTAAGACAGAGGAAAAATGCTTATATGAGCGAGTAGATTTCCCTATTCTTAGGAGCCTTTATCGGTAAACTTTTGTATGAACTGTGTGAGTACGAGATTAATCTATCACTTGAGGGCTTACTGAGTAAGGTGAGTGCCCTGGTATGCTTCAGTTGTGACCCTTGGGTTGCCTAATGTATCAGAGCAGAGGGGTGCTACTTGTATGGACGGGTAATCACCCCTATCCTTAGGTAATCTCGTGGGTAAAATGTCTTGCATGTGTTTGATTAGGAACAGGAAATGATTTAAAAAATTATGCTAATGATTTGCAAATGATGAAAATGTATACTTATGTTATTTACAAACCTCATGTTAGCCACACGATATTTTAATATATTATTTCTTCCCTTACTGAGATGTGTCTCACCAGAATACAAATTATTCTTTTTCAGGACCTCCATGAGATCAAGCTTAGATGGCTCAAGGTTGTTATATCATTTTGGGATATAGTAATAGAAAGGGTATAATTTCTGATGATACTTTTGAGAATGTATAAATTTTATGTTTTATGTTTTAAGTCTTCTAAGAAATGGATATTTGTGAATACTAAATGTTTTTTGAGATATGTGTATATAATGGAATACAGGTGATGATTAGTTATTTTGGATTATAGATAGAAATAGTTAACTCTAGTACTATATTTGTGGAGATTATATTTATGTTTTCCGCTGCGTACATGATATTAGAATGTGGATTATCAGGTAAATGAATGGATTAGTAGCGCTTCGAGCCCACGTAGAGGGTCGGGTTGTTACAATACGATTGTCATAAATTGGACCATCGATCCACACTCTGTGTGTTTATGGGCTACAACCCAGATCATAAGGGATATCGATGTCTTCATCTTCCATCGGGTCAGGTCTGCAGCTCTAGGGATGTAACATTTAATGAAAATCATTTTCCAATTCAACAATCTGTCCAGCATGTGTCCAACACCGCACGACCCATGCCTATTTTATCCACTTTTGTTCGTCCTGTACACTTACAAACCTCACCCATTGCACCTACATCCAACCCACACTCACATGCCTCCCAAGCCATCCCTCTCTCGCCGACTCACACATCCTCACTGCCTCTACATCACCTTCGGACCAATTTAACTCATCTAATTCTTCTCCCATCCCACTAAGACTCTCGACCTCCTCACATGATCCAATACTGTCCTTTCTACATCATTGAGCTCCTTACAATCCCTAAATTCCCAAAATGCATATTTCTCCCAATCGGTTTCAGCCTTTCCACCAACTTTGTCTCCTCCTATGTTGTCTTTGATGTAACGACCTCAAAAAAAAAAAAGGTTAAACAAGATTAATGGAATGATCCTTTAAAAAAAATTATTATTACAGAAATGATATATATATATATATATATATATATAATTTTTTAGAATATCCAAGCATATGAGAACTATGATTGTGAGTTATTATATTTTTGGGAAATCAGGTGTTTGAGTTAAGTAAACCCTAGAAGTTGATTTAATATTATTTTTTAGCAAAGTATATTCTTCCCAAACAGTTAGTATATTATAGAATAATACTCAAATTGTGTAACAACCCGAAGAATAATGATATTTAAATAATAAAGAGGAACGAACACAAGGGTTTCGTCGACGAGGGTTCTACAGGATCTCGTTGATGAGGTCCCGTCTCGTCGACGAGAAGATACCAAGAGAGGATTTTTTGAGAAGTCTGAAATTCGTCGACAAGGATGTAGGTTTGTCGATGAATTTTCTATAGGACTCGTCGATGAGGTGGCGTGGCACATCAACGAATCCTGCAGTATAAATAGTGCTTAAACTCAGTTTTTACGCAAAATTTCAGCGCAGACTCTCTCTCTCTTCTCTCCTGTGGCCTCTCCCTCTTCTCTCTTCCATTCCGGCCCCGTCGTTCACCGGATCGATGATTTGAGGCCACCACGACGCTCTTGGTGGAGTTCTCTTCAAGTCTGCTGGGGCAGATCGTCAGTGAGACCAAGTTGAATTTCTTCCCAGAATCAAGGTAAGGTCTTTTAGTCAATTTTTTGCCTTTTGTCAGTTGTAAGAAATGATGTAGGCAAAGAAATATTGATATTTTGTTATGGCGAATGTTGTTTTTAGGGTGTTGAGTGGAGAGCCTTGCGAGGGTAGGACCGCCTTACGATTAAGGCTTTTAGTAGTCAGCTAAGGGAAATATGCTATGCTAGGTTATTTGAGTATGATTTCAGTATAAAATTATAAATGTTCTACCAGAGTATTATTCAAAGCAAAGATTTATACAGTTTATCAAGTATGATTAATATGTTTTAAAATTACTGTGTGGCTTAAGAAAATAGATATAGTACAGAAATATATTTTACAGTATTTTTCAGAGATATGTTTTACAGAATATACAGACAGTGAATATATTTTACAGTAATTATAGAAATACCATGATTATATAGTTTTATAGTACCATGTTATACAGATTTACAGTTAGTTACAGAAACACAATTGATTTAGATATAGTTTTCTACAGCGTCATGGTTTATACAGTTATTACAAAATCATGGTAAAATAGATAGTTGTATATAGAGATATATTATATATTATTAGACCCTGTTAGACCATTACAATTTACAGAGTACGGTACCGTAGTTGCATACAGTATATAGAGTGCAGCCACCTATTCAAATAATACGTGGTATAAAGGTCGATCGTATAGAGCCCATGAGTGGACAGCCTCCCCATCAGATATGGGTTGAGGAGGGATGATCAAACTGATGGAGTATAGTGATTTATTCCTAGTTGGCCAGTCAAGGTAGATCCCGCCTACGAGCCGCACAACCCTATCATGAGGGGTTAAATCATGATACACAATTATCCACAGGGAAGTTTTCAGTTATTATTATGTTTATACAGTTTTATAGAGACAGAAAATATATATATATATATATATATATATTAGAAGTATTTTGAGTAGAAACCTAAAGTACAGATATGATAAGCAAACGGGAAAAGGTGATGGTTTATATTACTGGTATTGTTTTTTTCAAAGATACATGACTATATAGTAATAGATTTTCACAGTATTGTAACTCAATTATCACACACTAGCAATAGCATATTTCGTCTTACTAAACGTTGGATCACCCCATGACTTTAACATTTTTCAGGTGATCCAGGTAAGCGTGCAGACCAAGCTCGCAAATAGAGGGGTCTTAGTATTGCCCTGATATTAGAGTGAGTATTTTTGGAAGTATTTTTGTGTAGCCCTAGTCTGGTTGAGGGTGTTTTTGGAAAACAATCATATATGTATATTTTGGAAAATATTTTAGCACTCTAGTATTGTATATAATTATATATGGTTATGTTTATTTGATTTCCGCTTCTCCCTGCTAGGTTGTTGGTTAGGTATATTCCAGTTTTGTATCAAAGTATTATAAATGTTATAGTATAAAAAATTTTAAAAAAAAAAAAAAAAAACCCAGCTAAATAGCAGGTCATTACAAATTGTGTGGCATGAGTATAAATATTTTACTACAGATATTAGCATGTCAGATTATTTTATGATTACACAGAACAAATATGATTTGATAACAATTTTTAGAAAAACTCTAAACAGTACAGAAATTATGATATTTTTCAGTATATTGTGATAATATAACCGGCCTAGATGTCGTGATAATATACCCGACTCAGTGTCGTGACAATATAGCTGGCCTAGATGCTGTGAACAGTATTAATATGACAGTTTATTCAGAAATCATGATAAGACAGATTTTATATAGAAGTATGCAAATGACGGATTTTATACAGAGGTAGGAGGAAAAGTTAATGTTACAGTTATACTATATGAAGCATACTATATGATAGCAGAACCCTGATGGATCGTTCAGATACAAAGCACGGTACTGTTTCTATACTAAATAGACATCCAGTGCAGCCACACTATTAAATATGGTGTCAGTGGATGAACGTCGATTAGCCATAGATGAGTAGAGTTACCCCCTGGAGTCCAGACTAGCTGGGTAGGCAATCGAGCATACAATTATAGTTACAGATACAGACATAATTTGACTTAACCTGATAGGCCAACCAGTGTTAAGTCCAGCCTTCAAGCCGCACAACCCGAATCATGCGGGGTTAATTCATGACTTAGCCTTCCATCCAAGGGAAACTTTCAGTATTATACAAATATAGTAGATGATTTACATGTATATAGAAAGTTATTATGATACAATATGCATATGTTGAAAATTGTGATTTTACCAGATTTATAACAGTATGAGTACAGATTTACTTGATTTATCAGTTACAGTTATTTCAGTACAAATGACTATATACAGTAATGTTTATAGCACACTAGAACTCATGATGCCACACACTAATAATAATCTATCACATCTTATTGATAGGTGTCTCACCCCAGAATTCAAACATTTCAGGAAATCAAGATAGACGAGTGGAGCGAACTCCTAAGTAGAGGAGATCTTAGTACCCTAGTATACAGGGTAAGTGTTTTAGAGTTGGAGATATGTTTTGTATAATCCCTAGAGTATTTTTTGGATTTTTGGGAATGTATATGTATATGTATGGAGGTTATAGCACTCTGTTATTGTATATGAGACTTAGATACATTATGTTTTCCGCTGTAGTGATAGTATGTACTTATGGACAAGTATATCCCGGGTGCCCCATCCTGGGTTCAAGTTGACTTTGTGGATATTATTATTGGTATTAGAGCTTAATATGATAATGAAAAAAAAAATATAGTAGAAACTTTGGGGTCGTGACATTCGAAATCTCATCCGATGATCACTCGTGCTAAGGTAAACACTTATTACCTTCTTAAATGTATTGATGGTACAATTTTGTGGCCCACTCGAAAACGATCACCTTCCCATTCAATGACCACCACTTCACACACTGTTCCAGAAGAACCTACTTCCTACACTTAGGCCTCTAAATTCCCTAAATGGCGAAAGGCCATGAAATTGGAATTTCGAGCACTCTTACACAATCACACATAGGACTTGATCCCACCATCAGCTTCTCTCAATATTTTGGGTCCCAAGAGGATACTCAAAACAAAGAGGAAAGCTGATGGCACTTTAGAATTGTGAAAAGCGTGTGTGTCTTGTAGCCAAAGGCTTTCATTAACAAGCAAGCATTGACTACATAGAAACTTTTTCACCAGTGATCAAACCTACTACCATCCAAATTATATTGTCCCTTGTTGTCACTTTAATTGGCCTCTCCAAAAGTTAGACATACAAAATGCCTTTTTGCACAGTGACTTAGAGGAGGCAGTATATATGCGGCAACCCCCTGGTTTTGTACATCCAAAATTTCCTTATGTGTGTAAGCTGAAAAAGGCCATTTATGGCCTCAAATAGACTCCTTGGGCCTAGTTTTCAAAGCTCAGTACCAAGCTTTTTTTCGCTTGGTTTCAACAAATCAAAGTTTGACACTTCCTTATTTTTGTATCATAATGCATCTCATATTATGTTGTTCTTATATATTTGAATAACATTATAGTCACTAGATCTGATTCTAAATTAATCTTTGATTTCATTACTACCTTAGGCATGTCTTTTCTTGTCAAAGACTTAGGTCCATTGCATTTTTTTAAGGAATTGAAATCTGCCGAAATGATAAAGGGTTGTACTTAAAGTCAATCAAAATACATTTCGGATCTTCTTCATCATACAAATATGCATCGTTAGACCAAGTGGTTAAGGGTCTTTCATTCCAACTATGTTTTGATAACAACAACTCATTAGCAGTTCTTTAAGGCTACTAACATTTTTCTCTAGTCGTGTTCAGCTGCACAGAATGGCACCAAAGCAAATAAGTTACAAATAAGCCAGAAGCAACTCGTGACATGACCAAAAGTTCAGCCACTCAAAGCATTCATGGACTCTACATCATATGCAAGTGTTTAAAAGATTGAGTGTGAAAGTGAGAGAGATTATTTTGTAAATCTCTTATATATGGAGTGACTTAAATAAAGAGCAAGAAATGGGCATATCGAACACACACAAAAAAAACAAGTAAAGCTACTTAAGGTGTCTAAAAACCCTTAAACAGACAAGGACCTTTCTTAGAACTTAAAAGGACTTTTTCTAAAGAAGTAAGAAGGGACTCGTCGACGAACACAGGGCTTCATCGATGAGTATAACACATACCCTCGTCGACGAACATAGTGTAACGCCCTGAACCCTTAAACCTGGGTCCGGTGCATTGTACCTGATAATATCCTGATAATCATGATCCATAATATACGCAGTGGAAAACATAAACAAAATCTCCACATAACATAATAACAGAGTGTACTAATTCTATCCATAAACCATAATATCCTTCAACACATGCATTTCCCAATAATACTATAAAAACCTCGAGCTTTCAAAGCTTGATCTCGAGGAAATCCTGAAAAAGATAAATTCATATTCGGGTGAGAAACATCTCAGTAAGGGAAGAAACAAATAATTAAAACAGTGTGTGGCTAACATGAGTTTGAAAATCGTTAACATAATTTCTGAAATCATTCCCTGAACCTAATCAAACACATGCAAATGTTTAACCCACGAGATTACCTAAGGATAGGGGTGATTACCCGCCCATACAAGTAGCACCCCCCTCAGCTCTTATATTTAGGCAACTCAAAGGTTGCAGCTAAAGCATACCAAGGCACTCACCTTACTCAGTAAGCCCTTAAGTGATAAATTGATCTCGTAGTCGCACAGTTCATACAAAAGTTCACCGGCGAAGGCCCTAAGGATAGGAAAATCTACCCACCCATACAAGTAGGTTCCCTCTGCCCTAGTATGTTATGCGGCTACTGCCACATCTGTAGCTACTAGTGCACTCGCCTTACTCAGCAAGCCCTTAGGAGAAAGGTACGCCTCGCCCAATCGTAACATGTTTTACGTACATACATACTTCTAATATCATAATACATCATTCTTTCTATCATTATTCAATCATACACATCTGTTCATATTCCTGGCTTAATATTGCATTGTATTTCACTTTAAGTGACTCTTTCCCATTTTACATTGTTCACCTTTCACATTTCATTTCCATTTCATTCATTTCCCTTTTCATTTCATTTTCCATTTCATTCATTTCCCTTTTCATTTCATTTCATTTCATACCCAGCATCTTTCAACTGTTTTACCCAGCATTTTTCAGCTGTTACACATTTACCCAGCTACTTTTAGCTGTTTTACCAAACATATTTCAACTGTCATACATTTACCCAGCCACTTTCAGCTATTTTACCCAGCATATTTCAGATGTTTTACCCAGCATATTTAAACTATCATACATTTACCTAACCACTTCAGCTGTTTTACCCATCATATTTCAATTATTTTACCCAACATATTTCAGCTGTCATACATTTAACCAGCCACTTTCAGCTATTTTACCCAGAAAATTTCAATTTTTTACATGATTGCATTAACACACACAAGCAACATAGTTCCTTTAACATTTTCATACTCAGTTCATTCCCTGTATATCATGCATCTCATATATATAACATTTTTCCATACAGCATTCCTATTTACTCATGCCACACAATTTAATAGTAAAATTCATACATTGCCTGAAAATAAGTCAACCCATATTTAACATTCACATACTAGAAAAATACTTTTAATTTCTTGTATAATTATTCTGAAAAATATTTTTCTTTCATCAATTCAATTTCACATATACATATCCAATAAATAGTCCTAAATTCGGAAAAATATAATGTAAATAGTTGGCATTTTAAACTCATACCGAAATATTTACACGTACATATAATACAATTTATTTTTCATTAAATTTATAAAAATTCTGATTTAATATATATTTTTCCCCTTACCTGATTTCTTGCACTACGCCAAGAGGGACCCCGAAAAGATGCCTGCGGCGCTCACCCTAACCCTGAAATTAAATTCCTAATTCTAATAAATTATTCTTGAATAAAATATTATTTAAATATTTCCTAAGGCCATAATTCCTAAATAAATAATAATACCCGTAAATATACCTAAATTGTCAAATTTCCCAAATCTCACTCTAGCTTTGGAGTAGGACCTAAAAAACCCCAATTGGAAGTTCACCTACACCAAAATGACGACAACCATGATTAGGACCACGTGGTGGTACCCGATCATCGATTTAACCGCATATTAATAGCAAAATTAGGAAAATAGGAAAAAATTATCTTTCCTCAGGAGCAGTGCCTAAGCCGTTCCCATGAAAAATCTGCTCCAGTAGAAATATCGGCAGCGGAACCAGGAATCCAACGGCACCTTCCGTTTCCCGATCTACCGCAAACTCATCGAGAAATTGAGAGAAGGAGAGAGACGGAGACGAAGATGGCTGGACACAGGAAAATATTTCCGGGGGGGGTTGGTCGCCTCTTCTCTTCTGCAGAATCTTCTTCTTCTTTTTTTAAATTCAATGCAAAAATGTTTAATTTAATAACTAATTATTTAATTTATCTTAATTTAATTTAATTTCTTAAATTTTAATTTTTTTTCTTCTTTTTCCCACGCCATTCCTTTTATTTATTTATCTGTTATTTTATTTATTTATTTTTCCAAATAGTTTTAATCCTTTTAAATTTCTGGGTCTTTACACACAGGGTTCTCATCGACGAAAAGAAACTGAGACTTGTCTGAATTCAAAACCAGCAACTCGTCGATGAACACAGGGCTTCGTCGACGAATACACTGAAGAGCTTGTTGACGAACACAAGGTTCTCGTTGACGAAAAGAAACCAAGACTTGTCTGAATTCAGAACTAGCAACTCATCGACGAACATAGGGCTTCGTCGACGAATACACTGAAGAACTCGTCGACAAAGTACAAATCTCGTCGATGAATGTCGAGCTACAGGGTTCATTAAATGCAACAAAATGACTAGTTTCACCCTTGTCTTGCATCAATAAATGTCCAACGGCTCTCGAGCACCCAACTCGCCCATTTGATGTTTAAATAAGAGTTATTGCATTTATTTCTCACCAAGAAAGCCTATTTACTTATTAAGATCATTTTTTGTGCTTTCATTCTAGGGTTTCCCTTATACTCACTTGCCCTCTTCTTGCTGCTCTTGCTCTTGTTTTTACTCCATTGAAAAGAGGACATAGTGTGAGGATATTGTGGTGATACTCAGCTCAAAGGGAGCATTTAATATTGTATTCACCTCTTATCAACCACTTGTAAAGAAAGGCCCTTTGTGAGCCATTGTATGGTATCTCTAAGTGAGTACTTTGTTGAAGCTCTTTGTGAGCAGTTGTGTGTGTTGGCTTCTCCACCTGAAGGAGGATCGTATAGTGAATTTTGGGAATCCTTGAGTTGGTCTCAAGGCGTGGACGTAGGCTGGGTTCCGAACCACGTTAATATCGTTGTGTTAAGTTTCTCTTCTCTCCTCTCTCTTTTATACTGCTCATTCATTACCATTTGCTGCACTTTTATATTGCGATATTATGCACTTGTTCTTGACAAGATTTTGTGTTTGTAGAAAATTTGCATATCCGCGAGAAACATCTATTCAACCCCCCCCCCCTCTAAACGCTCAATCAGGCCAACAAGTGCTATCAGAGCGCCAGTCGCTGAATTTCAGAGTAACTCCCAGGTGAAAAGATCAATATGGCGGATATGTTTGCCCAAGGTCAATCCGTGGACCGTCCCCCCAAATTTTGTGGAGCTAACTACCTGGCATGGAAAGATCAAATGTCAATCTTCATCCAGGCCTTTGAGTACCAAGTGTGGAACGTTATCACTAAAGGAGACTACACCTTCAAGAATGAAGAAGGCGATGACATACCTATTGAAAAACTTCCCTAGGCGGATGCAAAGCTAGCACAACTGAACTTCAAGACCAAGAACTTCCTCTATTGCGCTGTAAATGATGAAGAGTACAACCGAATATGAGGATGCAACACGGCTAAGGAAATGTGGGAAAAGCTTCAGGTGACATACAAAGGTACAACCCAGGTAAAAAGGTCAAAAATTTATATGTTGGTAAAAGAATATGAGATGTTTAAAATGGAAGAAGGTGAGACAATTACTGTCATGTTTACTCGATTCACACACATCACAAATGGACTAAAAGCTCTCGATAGAAAGTACTCTATGGAAGACAATGTGCAGAAAGTCTTTCGCTCATTACCGGCATCTTGGCACGCCAAGTCCACAGCAATTGAAGAAGCAAAGGACCTCTCAAAGGTCACCCTTGACGAACTGATCGGGTCTCTTATGACCTATGAGATCAAGAAGAAAAATGATGCCGCAGAAGCTGAAGTACCCAAGAAGGCTACCAGAATTGCTCTAAAAGCCAGAAAGCAAAAAAGAGCTCGTAGAAGAGGAAGAAAATGATGATGATAATGAAGTCGCCCTCCTTACAAGAAGATTTAGGAATTTTCTGATGAACAAACGAAATGGCAAAAGGAGAAAGGAGAATTGAGCATAAGATGCTACAATTACAAAAAGATCGGGCACCGCATGGCCGATTGTCCTCTCTTCAAAAACAAAGGCAACAATCAACAGGGAGACAAAAATAAGTTCAAAGCAATGAACACAACTGAGTGGGATGAACTGGATGGGACCTCAACCGACGAAGAAATTGAGGAAGAAGCTGCTCATTTCTGCCTTATAGCGGATGAACAAAGTGAGGTAAACTCTGATGAAGAATATCTCCCTTCTTATGAAGAACTAGAAGAAAATTGTAGAAAACTCTATATTGAATTAAAAGCATCTAAAAAGAAACTCAAACTCTTAGAAGAAAATCATTCAAGATGCAAACAAAAACAAATCTGCTCATGTGACACCTTGAAAGAAGAAAATGCATCTCTTAGTCTTGAAAATGAAAAACTCACTAAGGAATACATAAGTTACAAAGAGTCTTCTCAAAAGGAAGTTGGAAGCTTGAAAAGACAAATAATCGAAATTCTTCAAGAAAACTCTACATTGAAAAAGAAGGTAGAAGATCAAAACAATACTATTTATAAATTTACAAATGGTAAAGAAAATTTTGATAAGTTGCTTGGAGCTCAAAGGTTTGGAATTTTCAAAGAAGGATTAGGATACGGCCTATCGTCTTCAGAATCAATAGGATTTGCAAATCTTTATGCCAAAAGGAGCTCCGCATCAAAGAAAAACCCTGCACCTAAACCAAACCCCTCACATGCTAATAAAGTTTGCCTATATTGTGAAAGAAAAGGTCATATACGATTTACTTGTCCCTTCAGGGGAAATAGAGGAGAGAACTTGAATTACAAAAGGGTGATTAAGAACACTAACCCCATAGGACCCAAGAAAATATGGATACCAAAACAAGTCACTTAATGATGTGTGCAGGTATGCTTGAAGACTGGCTCTGTAAGAAACAACTGGTTTCTCAATAGTGGATGTTCAAGACACGTGACGGGAGATGCAAGCAAATTTCTCTCACTATCCTACAAAAAGGAAGGATTAGTCACATTTGGAGACAGTGCCAAAGGAAGAATCATCGAGAAAGGTAAAATAGGTAATTCATCCTTGGCTATTGAAAATGTTGCTCATGTAGATACTCTTAAACACAACTTGTTAAGTGTTAGTCAATTGTGTGATTAAGGGTTAAACATTACTTTTCAATCCACCAAATGTTTAATAAATGATTTAAATGGAAAAACCATCCTCGTAGGAAAACGTGAATCCAACATATACACAATTGAGTTTGATGACATCAAAACTTGTAACGTTAAATGTTTAGCAATTACTAATGAAAATTGTTGGTTATGGCATAGGAGACTAGGTCATGCAAGCATGGATCTACTTCATAAATTTTCATCCAAAGAACTAGTAAATGGCCTACCAAAAGACAATTATGTGAAAGACAAAATTTGTGATACATGTCAATATGGAAAACAAGTTAAAACCTCTTTCAAAACCAAGAGAATGATATCTATCTTAAAACCCTTAGAGTTAATCCATCTTGATTTATTTGGCCCTAATGACATAGCTAGTATTAGTGGAAAGTTGTATGCATTTGTTATAATTGATGACTTCTCAAGATTTTCATGGGTAATTTTTCTTGTAAACAAAAGTGACACTTGTAATGCATTCATTCATTTTTGTGGAAAAATCCAAAATGAAAAGTGATTGTCAATTGTACACATTAGCAGTGATAGAGGGAGAGAATTTAGAAACAAAGAACTAGAAGACTTTTGCAATGAGAATGGCTATTCACACAACTTCTCCACACCAAAAACTCCACAACAAAATGGAGTAGTTGAAAGAAAAAATCGAACACTCCAAGAAATGGCTAGGACAATGCTCAACGAACATAACTTGTCAAAATACGTCTGGGCAGAAACCGTTAGCACAGCTTGCTATGTTAGTAACCATGTCATCATTAGATCCAAGTTAGGAAAAACCCCATACGAGATATGGAAGGGTAGGAAACCTAACATTTCACACTTTGAGGTTTTTGGATGTAAATGTTTCATATTAAATGATAGAGATCATTTGGCGAAATTTGATTCAAAATCCGATGAGGGAATTTTTATAGGATGTGCCATGAATAGCAAAGCATATAGGGTATTCAACAAAAGAATTCAAACTGTTCAAGAATCAACCCATGTTGTGTTTGATGAAACAAACCCTCACGCATCCAAAACACCTGTTGAGATAAAAGAAGATAATCAAGTCACCACCTTTAGAATTGAAAAAGAATTAGAACGACTTAAGTTAAATAATGATCAAGATACAAACTGTCAAGATACAAACATTGATCATCTAGATTCATCTTCTCAAAAGCCTAATTAACCAGAAGAAGAGAACCATGAACTACCTAGAGCTTGTAAGTTTGTAAAAAATCACCCAACTGATCTTATCATAGGTAGTCCATCCCAAGGAGTTAGCACTAGATCTCACCTAAGAAGTGGATGTAATCATATCGCTTTCGTATCTCATCTAGAACCAAAAAACTTTGAGGAAGCTGAAAATGATGAAAACTGGATAAATGCCATACAAGAAGAACTAGATTAATTTGAAAGAAACAAAGTATGACACTTAGTTCCTAAACCCAAAAATACTACAACAATTGGCACCAAATGGGTGTTTAAAAATAAGAAAGATGAAGATGGGAACATTGTTAGAAACAAAGTTAGATTGGTAGCCCAAGGGTATAACCAACAAGAGGGTATTGACTATGATGAAACCTATGCCCCTGTGGCAAGACTAAAAGCTATTAGAATGCTACTTGCCTTTGCTTACTACAAAAACTTTAAATTATTTCAAATGGATGTAAAAAGCGCGTTTTTAAATGGATACATAAATGAAGAAGTATATGTCAAGCAACCTCCAAGATTTAAGAGCCACACTCATCCCGATTACGTATACAAACTTTCAAAAGCCCTTTACGGACTCAAGCAAGCACCAAGAGCATGGTATGAGCGTTTAAGTAAATTTATCCAAGACAATGGGTTCACAAGAGGAAAATTCGACACTACTCTTTTCTTAAAACATAAGGAGAATGATATGCTAGTCATACAAATTTATGTAGATGATATCATTTTCGGTGCCACCAATGAAACTTTGTGTCAAGATTTTGCTCAAACTATGCAGGAAACATTTGAGATGAGTATGATGGGTGAACTAACATTCTTCCTAGGATTACAAATTAAACAAATGAAACATGGAATCTTTATAAATCAAGCCAAATACGTTAAGGACATGTTAAAGAAATTCAGTCTTGAAATGGATAAGTCTAAGGTAACCCCTATGAGCATCACAACAAAGCTTGACGCTGATGAAAAAGGGAAAAATGTTGACCAAAAACTCTACCGTGGAATGATTGGTAGTTTGTTGTACCCCACTTCTAGCAGGCCCGATATAATGTTCAGTTTTTGTCTATGCGCTAGATTCCATTCTTGTCCCAAAGAATCTCATATTCATGCATTCAAAAGAATCTTTAGATACCTAGCAGGCACCCGTGACTCTTCTATCCTAAGAATGCTCCCTTTGACCTCACCTACTACTCTGATGCTGACTACAGTGGTTGCAAAACTGATAGAAAAAGCACCAGTAGAACATGTCATTTCCTAGGACACTCTCTTGTGTCCTAGTTTTGCAGAAAATAAACCTCAGTAGCTCTCTCAACCACCGAGGCTGAGTATATTGCAGCTGGTAGTTGCTGTGCTCAAGCCTTATACATGAAACAATAGCTTGAGGGGTTCCGAATCTTACTTAAGGGTACTCCAATCCATTGTGACAATACTAGTACCATCAACATTTCAAAAAATTCGTGCCTCCATTCTAGAACTAAGCAAATTGAAATTAGGCACCACTTTATTCGAGACCATGTTCAAAAGGGAGACGTTGAGTTGGTTTATGTTCCTACTGAAAATCAACTCGCCAACATTCTAATTAAGCCACTCAATGAAGAAAGATTCCATAAAATCCGACATGCCCTAGGCATGTGTACTCCTTCAAATATATCATAGGACCCTTATATTGGTTCTTACTCCATACTTTAGCTCATCCTACGCTTAACTCAATTTTTTCTCTCTCTTTCTACTCTCGTCGACGAACACAAGGTATTCGTTGCCGAGAAGCCTGTCATATTCGTCGACGAACACAGGGGTCTCTTCATTGAATTTGGCTTAATTTCTTCGATGAACACAGGGCCTCGTTGACGAAATCTGTCGGGACACTTCATATTCCCGCTCTCACAACCCCTTCTTTTTGCAAACCCTAGCCATCATCTTTCGATCCCTTTCCTTCCTCTCGACACTCTGTCTCTCTCTCCCCTCCTTCTCTCAACCCATCTTGTCCCACGCACCCTCTCGACCATCTACCTCACTCCACCTCTCTCTCTCTCTCACCACTACACACGCTCTCCGCAGCCTCCCCTCTCCTTGGCTCTCCTCTCATCGCCTACCATCTCTTCCATTTCTCCAACTCTCTCCTTCCCCTTCATCCTTCAATGGCTCCCAAACCAAAGCGTCGTAACCTTCAAATCGAGGCCGGTGAAGGCTCCTCTCATCGTCCTACCACCGTTCCCTCTCCGACTGCCCCTGCTTCGTCTCTCCAGAGGCCGCCTATCGCTATCAGAATAACATTCTAAAGCAGCACATCGTTTACGGGAAGATTGTGCCCTCCGACTTCCTTCAGCTCCATTTTCCCACTCTCTTCTCCAAAATTAAAGCTCTCAGATGGGATACTCTCTCTACCTAGTTGAGCTTGTCTATGAGGACCTGGTTCGTCAATTCTACGCCAATTTTGTTCCCTCACATCGCGACATTGCCACCTACTCCACAATTCACAGGACCGTCATTCGACTCTTCGAGGACACGTTCTCCACCACACTTGGTTGTGCCAATTATCCACTCCGAGGCCTCCCCAAGGTTTCTTGGCCCACACGGTTTGACTAGTTCGACTCGCACGCCGCACTTAAGCTCATCACTGGTAACCCTCGCATTCCCTCCATTGCCCGCCCCAAATCCAAAGACCTCACAGTTGAATTTAGGGTCCTCCACCACATGATCACATACAATCTTTGCCCTCGCACTGGTGGACGGGATTGGGTCACATTGGGCGATGTTTTCAACATGTACGGCCTCTAGGTTAGGCGTGGTATTTACTTTCCCTCCATCATTGTTCTGAATATGGAAGAGAGCCTAAAACAGCAGCGGGGTTGCCTTCCCTATGGTCGTCTCCTCACTACCTTTTTCGATCATTTCGAGCTCATCCACGCTAGCCTACCTTGCATTCGTCCTGTGCCCGAGGATATATACACCGAGGCAACCCTTCATCGCATGCACTTTGAAAAATACGATGCCACCAACACGTGGGTCAAAGCCCACGAGCAGGGTCAAGTTCCAATCAATGAAGTTGAGGCCGCCATGGAGGAAGCAGAAGAAGAAGAAGGTGAGGATGAGGATATTTCCTATGGCCGTATCCTAGAGCGCCTAGACGGCCTACAGCACACCATGACGCAATCTGAAATACATCACTGCAATCGTTTTGATTCCCTAGATGCGTCCCTTGCCCGTCAAGAAAAACACCAATTGCGCTCGCTTTAACACCATTGACGTTTCCTTTGCTGACCTCTTCGACCACCTTGGTCACCTGCGCAAGTAGCCCTCCGTTTCTACTTTCCCCTAATTTTGATTATGGCAAAGGGGGAGAGATATAGGCTTTTATTCGGATGTACTTCCAGTTGGTGTAGTAGCTTTGTAGTCACTGCAAGTAATGTAGTAATTTAGTATTTCATTGAGATTATTGTACTTAGTAAGTATTGAAATTGTTGAACATAAATGCACTATCTTTGTACCAACATGCTTGAATGATTGATATACTGGACTATTACATATCAATTTTCTGCAGGATTACTTGGGAAATGTCTTACTTATAGACGGCATGCTGCCGAAAATTTAAATAAAATCTTCATTCATATAATGCAAACATTAAGGGGGAGAATTTATTTGAACTCTAAACCTACACATTTAGTAAGGGGGAGCATATATCTTTCAAAAAGAACACTAATGGATTGTCATCATTAAAAAGGGGGAGAATGTTAGACCAAGTGGTTAAGGGTCTTTCATTCCAACTATGTTTTGATGACAACAACCCATTAGCAGTTCTTTAAGGCTACTAACATTTTTCCCTAGTCGTGTTCAGCTGCACAGAATGGCGCCAAAGCAAATAAGTTTCAAATAAGCCAGAAGAAACTCATGACATGACCAAAAGTTCAGCCACTCAAAGTGTAACGCCCAAACCTAGGTCTACCAAGGAGCACTGCGTCTCTCCTCCTCCACTTGGACCAGACAACAAGGGGCGGGCCTTATCGGACTAATGACTAGCCCCACAAACCAACACGTGTCCTTTTCAGTTTATTTTGTCCTCACTCACACACTTCCTGAGAAAACTTCCCAGGAGGTCACCCATCCCAAGAATGCTCCAAGCCAAGCACGCTCAACCGTGGAGTTCTTATGAGAAGGTTCCCGAAAAGAAAGGTGCACCTTGTTGATATGGGTAGTAACATCTAGTCTTTTAAGCATTTCATCCATGGGGTATCACATTCTCCCCCACTTATAGAACGCAACGTCCTCGTTGCGAACCCACATTTCCAAACCCAGGTAATGTGAATCTCATCACACTTCCGACTGCGTGTTGGCTCTGATACCATTTGTAACGCCCCAACCTAGGTCTACCAAGGAGCACTGCGTCTCTCCTCCTCCACTTGGACCAGACAACAGGGGCGGGCCTTATCGGACTAATGACTGGCCCCACAAACCAACACGTGTCCTTTTCAGTGTGTTTTGTCCTCACTCACACACTTCCTGAGAAAACTTCCCAGGAGGCCACCCATCTCAAGAATGCTCCAAGCCAAGCACGCTTAACCGTAGAGTTCTTATGAGAAGGTTCCCGAAAAGAAAGGTGCACCTTGTTGATATGGGTAGTAACATCTAGTCTTTTAAGCCTTTCATCCATGGGGTATCACACAAAGCATTCATGGACTCTACATCATATGCAAGTGTTCTAAAGATTGAGTGTGAAAAAGAGAGAGATTATTTTGTAAATCCCTTGTATATGGAGTGACTCAAATAAAGAGTAAGAAATGAGCATATCACACACACACAACAAAAACAAGTAAAGCTACTTAAGGTGTCTAAAAACCCTTAAACAGACAAGGACCTTTCTTAGAACTTAAAAGGATTTTTTTCTAAAGAAGTAAGAAGGGACTCGTCGATGAACACAGGGCTTCGTCAACGAGTATAACACATACCCTCGTCGACAAACACAGGGTTCTCGTCGATGAAAAGAAACCGAGACTTGTCTGAATTCAGAACCAACAACTCGTCGATGAACACAGGGCTTCGTCGACGAATACACTGAAGAGCTCGTCAACGAACACAGGGTTCTCGTCGACGAAAAGAAACCGAGACTTGTCTGAATTCAGAACCAGCAACTCGTCGACAAACACAGGGCTTCGTCGATGAATACACTGAAGAGCTCGTTGACGAAGTACAAATCTCGTCGACGAATGTCGAGCTGCAGGGATCATTAAATGCAACAGAAGGGCTAGTTTTACCCATGTCTTGCATCAATAAATGTCCAACGGCTCTCCAACACCCAGCTCACCCATTTGGTGTTTAAATAAGGGTTATTGCATTTACTTCTCACCAAGAAAAATCATTTACTTATTAAGATCATTTTTTGTGCTTTCATTCTAGGGTTTCCCTTATACTCACTTGCCCTCTTCTTGCTGCACTTGCTCTTGTTTTTACTCCGTTGAAAAGAGTACATAGTGTGAAGATATTGTGGTGATACTCAGCTCAAAGGGAGCATTTAATATTGTATTCACCTCTTATCAACTACTTGTAAAGAAAGGCCATTTGTGAGTCATTGTAGGGTATCTCTAAGTGAGTACTTTGTTGAAGCTCTTTGTGAGCAGTTGTGTGTATTGGCTTCTCTGCCTAAAGGAGGATCGTATAGTGGATTTTGGGAATCCTTGAGTTGGTCTCAAGGCGTGGACGTAAGGTGGGTGCCGAACCACATTAATATCGTCGTGTTAAGTTTCTCTGCTCTCCTCTCTTTTCTATACTGCTCATTCATTACCATTTGCTGCACTTTTATATTGTGATATTATGCACTTGTTCTTGGAAAGATTTTTGTGTTTGTAGAAAATTTGCATATCCTCAAGAAACGTCTATTCACCCCCCCCCCCTCTAGACACTCAATCGGGCCAACATGCATCATGCAAAACCAGTTTCATCTCCCATGTCAACATCCTTTAAACTCTTAGCCCTTGAGGGAAATTCCTTTGAGAATCCTCATTTATATCGTAGTATAGTTGGCAGCTTACAATACTTATCTTTTACTCATCCAAACGTATCATTTGTTGTCAATAAAGTGTGCCAATACATCCATAACCCAAGAATTCCACATTGGCAAGCTGTCAAAAGAATTCTTAGGTAGCTTAGAAAAACTCCCCATTTGGTCTTCTCTCTTCCAAAACTTCCAAACTCGTACTCTTCGCATTCTCCAATGCTGACTAGGCTGGTTGCCCTGATGATTGAAAATCCACAGGCAGGTTCTGTATCTTCTTTTGGTGGCATCTTATTTATTAGGGTTCAAAAAAACAACCCAAAATTGCTAGATCATGCACTAAGGTTGAGTATAAGGCGGTTGCCAATTCAACTTGTGAAATGCTATGGATTCAATCTCTTTTGATGGAACTTGGAATTTTTTTTAAAGATCCACCATCCTTGTGGTGTGACAATTTTGGGGCTACAGATTTATCTGTAAATCCAATTCTACATGCTAGAACAAAACATGTAGAACTTGATTATTATTTTGTACAGGATCGTGTAGCAGCCAAGACACTCAATGTCTCCTTCGTATCCAATAAAGATCTAGTGGCGAAAATACTCACTAAACCATTGTAAACAACACGGTCCTTACTCCTTCGATCAAGTGCCACTTGCATCGAAGGGAGCTGTTAAGGATAATACCAAGTCAGATCATCACTTGGCAATATCAGAAGAAACTTCCACCATCACCACAACAAGCAACAAGCAAGGCACTACAAAGGACAGCAAGGCATTGTAGAGGATTAGCAAAGATTCTTCTAGAAGTAAAAGATCATTTCTGGTAGGACAGGTGTCCATTGATCTTGATTGTGTGGAAAGTTGTTAGCTCTTGAATGTGTCTATAAAAGCCATGTTATAGTACGACAGAATGTATGAAAAAGAAATGGAATGAATATTGAATTCCCTTGAGTACTCTATCCAGCACTTGATGCTCATGCTAAGCAATTATCTCAACAATACACAAGTCTAAGGACGAGCATTCGATCGGTTTGATTAAAAAATCTCATTAACTGAATCGGTTGAAATTTCATATTTAACCAAACTCAAAACCGACCAAACCAAATTTCGATTAAGTTAGTTATCCAATTTTATATATAATATATAAAATATATAAAAAAAATCAAACCGAAGATCAAAAATTGAAATTCAACGAAAATGAAAACTGAATCGAACCAAATAAATTTTTAACCGAATTGAACCAATCAAATTTACTCAATTAATTTGGTTTTAATGGAATTATACTCACCCCTACACAAGTCAAGGGTATAGTATCATTGTATTAAAATGTCCATTAATATTCTCAATTGTGAACATTCTACATATATTTTTAAGAAAAAAATAAAAATATTCTCATAAAAACGATGAGGACTTTGCATGACAGACTTTGTATTTGCTGAAAAATACTCTTTTTTTATTTAATACAAAATACAGAATACATGGTTGTATTTATACAACACAAGAAACAAGAAAAAGAAAAATAACAACTTAACTATCTAAAACAATATTAACTAACTCAGCTGCTCCTCTTCTATCTTAGCTTTAGATTTTAGCACCAGCTATTCAATCCTTGAAGCAATATTCCAATACCCCCCCTCAAGATGAATATGTATATTCTGAATATTCATCTTGCGAAGACTATGATGAAATGGAAGAGAACTGAGAGGCTTAGTGAAAATGTCTGCCAATTGCAATCGTGAAGGAACATGGAACAACTTTATTATATTTTGTTGTAGTTTTTGTCTAATAAGATGACAGTCGATTTGTATATGCTTAGTTCTCTTATGTTGAATTGGGTTGGTAGCAATGGACAAGGCTGATTTACTATCAATGTAAACCAAAACTGGATGTTGATAAGGAATAGACAAATCATGTAGTGCATAAAGAAGCCATTGAATTTCACAAGTTGTGGAGGCAAGTGCCCTGTATTCAGCTTCAGCAAAGGATCTGCTGATAGTTGCTTGCTTTTTGCTCGTCCAGGAAATTAAGGAATCACCCAAGAAGACAGAAAAACCAGTGACACTTTGTCGAGTATCAATACAGCCTACCCAATCACTATCGGAGAAAGCTTTGAGCTGCAATTCTGAAGAACCTGGAAAGAATAATCCTTGACCAGGAGTAGCTTTTAGGTACCTGAGAACTCGAATGGCAGCTTGGAAATGACTCACAGCAGGTTTGGCCAAAAACTGACTCAGAACTTGGACTGAAAATGCAAGATCAGGTCTAGTTAAAGTTAAATACAACAATTTCCCAACCAATCTTCTATAGGCTGAAGGATCCTCACATAAAGCAGAATCAGAAGCAGTGAGTTTTAAGTTTGAATCCATAGGAAAAGTTGTAGGCTTTGCACCAAGAACTCCAGCTTGTTCAAGCATATCGAGAACAAATTTCCTTTGGTAAAGAGATATACCAGTTTTAGATCTTGCAATCTCCAAGCCAAGAAAATATTTAAGTTCCCCCAAATCTTTAATGGTAAACTTGTCATGTAAAAAGGACTTAAGTAGCTATATTTCAAGTAAACTATCACTGGCCAGAAGAATATCATCTACATAGACTAGTAAAGCTATGAAGGATGATGTAGATTTCTTGATAAACAAAGAACAATCAGAGCTACCTTGAGTAAAACCATAATTAAGTAGTGCTGTGGATAGTTTAGCAAACCATTGCCTAGAAGCTTGCTTCTAACCATATAAACTCTTTAAAAGTTTACAAACTTTATGTTCTCCCTTGACAACCAAACTAGGTGGCAAATCCATATAAACTTCTTCATGCAAATCACCATGTAAGAAAGCATTATTAACATCTAACTGATGAAGATGCCAATGCTTAACAGCAGCTATAGCAAGTAGTAGTCGAATGGAAGTTATCTTTGCTACAGGAGAAAAAGTATCAAAACAATCCAATCCTTCTTGTTGAGTATAACCTTTAGCTACCAATCTAGCTTTGTGCCTCTCAATAGATCCATCTGCTTTATACTTGATTCGAAAAACCCACTTACAACCAATGGTCTTTTTATCTTTAGGAAGAGTAACAAGTTCCCAAGTTTTATTTAATTCTAAGGCATTTATTTCATTGTGCATTGCAGCTTGCCATTCAGGATTTTAAGCAGCTAATTTGTAAGTTTTGGGTTCTTTGAAGGCTGAAAGAGATACTAAAAAAGCTTTATGAAAAGAAGACAATCGATTTGTAGAAAGAAAATCATATATGGGATATAAAATACCTATATTAGGAGAACAATCAGCAATAGCAGATGAGGGAGTTGCAATTGGAACCTGTGAAGCAGTACCACAATAAAAATCCTGCAAGTAACTTGGTTTTTGTTTAATTCTTGAAGACTTTCTAAGTTGTGGTAGAATAATATTTGGGATATGATCATTGGTCAAAGAAGATTGATGGTGTGAAAGATGCTGATCAGTTTGATGATGTGAAGAATGCTGATCAGGGATGAGGTGTTGAGGTGATGATAGATGTTGATTAGAAGAAATACTAGAAGAATTAGAACAGAAATCTGAAGTAGAAGGTGTAGGAGGAAATAAAAAAATATGATTGTCAGGATTAGATGGAAAAGCATTGAAAGGAAAAATATTTTCAGAAAAGGCTACATTTCTTGAAATGAAAATCTTATTAGTATTAAGATCCATTAATTTGTAGCCTTTGATATCATAGGGATAACCCGAGAAAAGACATTTGGTAGCTCGTGAATCAAATTTATGTCTATGAGTTGTAAGTGTTGATGCAAAACAAAGACAACCAAACACTTTGAGGTGAGAAAGATTAGGTGGTTTATCAAATAACATCTCGAATGGTGTTTTGTTGTTGAGAAGAGAAGTAGGAATTCTGTTTATGATATGAGCTACTGTTAATACACAGTCACTCCAAAAAATTAAAGGCATGTTTGCTTGAAATAGTAAAGCCCTGGCAGTGTTTAATAAATGTTGATGCTTTCTTTCCACAACTCCATTTTGTTGAGGAGTTGCAACACAACTTCTTTGATGTATAATACCATTATCATTATAAAATTAAGTCAAAAGAAATTCAGGACCATTATCGGATCGTATTGTTTTGATAGGAACACTGAACTGGGTCATTATCATTTTGCAAAAAATTTTAAGGATAGAAGAAACTTCAGATTTCATCTTGAGCATGTAAACCCAAGTACAACGTGTATAGTCATCAACTATAGTAAGAAAATATTTGAAACCAGAATAAGAAACAACATTGAAAGGACCCCATATATCACAATGAATCAAATCAAACTTTTTATTTGAACAGGTTTGAGATATAGGAAATGAAAGCTTTCTTTGTTTTGCTAAATGACATACATGACAAACATTTGTAGATTTGAAAGATATAGATGAGTCCAACTATTTAAGAAAGGGTAATCTTGAATTAGAAACATGGCCAAGTCTGTAATGCCAAGTATCTAACTGAGTTTGAGTAATGGCTGAAGCCAAGGAGGAAGAATGAAACATGGTTTGGTTGTGAGAAGCAGCCCTTGAAGTAGCTTGAGATAAGTGGTACAGTCCATGTTTTTCAAATGCAATCCCAATCATCTTCTTTGTCGATTGGTCCTATAAAATACAATGGGAGTCAAAAAAGGAAGCACAAATATTAGATTGCTTTGTTAGTTTAGAAACAGACAGTAAATTGAATGAAAAACTGGGAACAAATAAAACATCATGTAAAGAAAGTGTGTTTGAAAGACAAATTTTGCCAATGTGTGAAACTGGAACAGAATTCCCATTTGGCAAATTTATGGAAACATTGATTTGTTTAGGAGGAGAAGAATATAATAGTGGTGAACATGTCATGTGGTCTGTTGCACCTGTATCCAGAATCCATGAGGATACATTCTGCAAAGATGAAGAGGCAGAGTAACAAAAATTTGAGGGATTACCAGAAAATTGAGAAGCAACAATGTTGACAGCAGGTGAAGGTGTTTGGGTGAATGTTGAAGATGAAGTAGAATTTGCAAGTGCCAACAATTTATTGAATTCCTCAGAAGTAAAAGAAAACTTTTGATCTTCGTTACTATGTTGAGCAGAGATCTCAGATGTTGTTACAGCAGCATGAGCAGTGGGTGGTTTCCTCGTTCCTTTTGGTCCAGTCCAACCAGGAGGGTAACCATGAAGCTGAAAACATTTTTCTATTGTATGGCCATTATATCCACAATGAGTGCAGTATAAAGAAGATCTTTTCTGTTTGTCCTTAGAAAATTTCAAAGGAACATATGGCTGAGTATTTTGTTTGGCAATCAAAGCATGAGTATTATTATTGACAACATTGTGTAGCTGTCTTTGACTTTCTTCTTGAAGTAGTAAAGAAAATACTTTTGTCATACTCGGTAATGGTGAAACCATAAGTAATTGACTTCGAATTGGAGCATAGGAATCATTCAGCCCAATCAAAAACTTTAACACATAATCAGATTGCTGGCTAATCAGCAAAAAATCAAACAGGTTGCAGGTACAAGTTGTCATTTTGCCACAACTACATGTAGGAAATGGTCTATAGTTAACATACTCATCCCATAATGATTTGAAAGAATTAAAATACTCAGTGATTGATAAAGAACCCTGAGTAATGGAACTTAGCGATTTTTCAAGGTGGAATACTCTTGGACCATCACTTCGTAAGTATCTTGTTTTCAGCTCGTTCCAAAGATCAACAGCAGATGTAACATAGAGAAGACTATTCCTTATTTCCTTGGAAATGGAATTCATTAACCATGAGAGAACTAGATTATTTGCACACAGCCATACAGTATGGAGAGAACACTGATTTATAGGAGGAGCAAGAATCGAACCATCAATGAATGCTGCCTTATTTTTTACTGTTAAAGCAATGGTGATTGATCTACTCCATGCAATATAATTATCACCATTAAAGATTTCAGAAACAAGTAATGTACCAGGATTATCACTTGGATGCAAGTAATATGGACTGGATGTATCATCCGAAAGGTTGATCACGTGATGAGAAGTATGAGAGCTGGTAGAATTTTCAGCAAAAGTCATTTCTGAAATTCTTCCAAGAAATGTAAAGTAATGTAAAATTTTCAGAACAAAGATCTTTCCTTGTAAAAAACAGAGACAATGCCGATTCAATATTCACTGTTCAACTTCTCTGATATAAGTATAATGCCAAGAAATGTCTTCATCAGCTTCTTTGTTCAGCTGCAGACCTTTGTGAATATTTGTACTGACCAGAATTTGGAGATAAATGCAAAGGCTATGGAAAGATTGTTAAAGAAAAGAAAAACAGAGTTTCTGTGGTTTTCTTGAAAAATTGCGAAAGAGAAGTATTTAGCTCTGATACCATGACAGACTTTGTATTTGCTAAAAAATACTCTTTTTTTATTTAATACAAAATACAGAATACATGACTGTATTTATACAACACAAGAAACAAGAAAAATAAAAAATAACAACTTAACTATCTAAAACAATATTAACTAACTCAACTGCTCCTCTTCTATCTTAACCTTAGATTTTACCTCCACTTGTTCAATTCTTGAAATAATATTCCAACATTGCAAAATGATAAAATTTTAAAAAATATTATTTCACAAAATATTTTTTATTTGGTGAACCGAACATCATCCAAGTTGAATTATATTAAAAAAAATAAAAGGCAAGAAAAAAACTGCAACTGCCTACAACTGAAACCGAATTAAATATATTTTATCTAAACTAAATTATCTTTAAAATAAATAAACAAATGTTTTTTTTTTCTTTTTTGGGTTTTGCTTTCTATTAACGCCGCAAACTCCGCCGTAAATTAAACACTAAAAGACAAAAGCCACGACGCGATCACGCAACTGACGTGGCATCACGGCGCGAACCGGAGCTCAACGCCGACAACCACGCGGGATGCCGGCCGACTTTTGGGGGTGTCCCCTCTCCCACAGCTACCTCCTCATCTCCCGTCACATGGGATTTCAGTCAATCCCGGCCGTCCGCCAACGACCGCCCGGGGCCATTCTGGGCCGTCGATGATCAAATAGGGTGAAGGCACAGTCACGATGAGTGTTCTCGTCGGACGGCGACAGTCGTGATGGTTACCTGGCAACCTCCTCGTCCCAGCACGTGGCGTCAGGTGATCCGTCCATGTGTCACTCCCTCTCCGCCAATCGTTTTTCTCCTTCGCACATGCAGGGGTCGTGTCTGTCCACGTCAGATCTTATCTCACTTTTTCTCTCCACCTAAAATTATGCAGATTTGATTATTTTATTTTATTTTTTCTTTTTCTGCCAAATTCCGATCTGAATTTTTGTTGTCGGTGGATTAAATTTGAAATCCGTGGGGATTGGAATTGGAATTCCTACTTGTGTGATTGGTCAAAAATTTACACTAAGCATGTGTTTGTGCGAAAAGAAAATCCAGCTGTCATTTTCTTGAGAAAAACCCTAAACTTAAGGTACACTGAATAATAATTACGAATGCAAAATAGTACAACTAAAAATTCTCAATTCACGCTTTACTTATTCAGCTGCAACATGTTACTTTCTTTATAATTTTAAAAAAGTTTATATGTGTAACGAAATCATTTAATATGTATAAAATATAAGTTTGCGGAATGTAGTTCTTTCCTTTTTAGTGAGTTTATGCAAGGAAGTATAAGAAAGGTTCATCCTTTTTCGTGCTTCTGAATTTGTTGTTGTCTAAAATATAAGACACGTAATAAATAGGTCTCATTAGTATTAATTGTATGTCTTCAAACGATTTATTAGGATTAGAAGTGAAAGTTATGATCATCTATCTCTGTCCATACATACTTGTTAAGACATGTGAAAAGATTAAGGTATTTCATAATTTTTTGATCTGATTCCTCAACCTATGTCTCTTTGTGAGTTGATAATGAACTATTGAAAGATGGGGCCGAGTGTATCGCCTTAATCACATGTCTCTTGTCAATATATAAACAAAATTAACTTTCAACTTTTGGTTTGGGAGATGAGGTAATGAGCTCTTACATTCAAGGAACAGTCGAATCACTCAAATACTGACAATGCTCAAGTAAAATGCATGTAATTGGATCAAGTTGTCCTTTCTATTTCTTTTCTTTTTTTAAATGTTGTAATTTAGTGTTTAGAGTTTAAATTTTAAATTTAGATTTTTTTGAATTCTAACAGCATGTAAGACGAAATTATATTTCATTTTATCCAAATTTACACAAATTTAAACTTTAGATTTAGAATCTATGTTTTTAATGTAGCGTGGGTTATTCATACACCAAACACTATTTAATCATTTGGGGTTTGGAATTCAGATCCTGGATTTAGATATTTGTGAATTTTGGACAAAATGTAGTACAACAGTATTTCTATTTCTCTATTCTCGTCGTCTAATAGGAATAAAGCAGGTTATGCAACAGTATTGTTGGATATGTGGCTCATTGAGCGAAACGCATGTGCCAGAAAAGGAGGATGAAGCAAAGAATAAGGAAGTAGGCTGCAGGAAAAAATCGTCGACGGTATTATTCGGCACTAAGCACGGATTTTGAATAGGGGAGATCAGTAGATTGTGAGATTTAGAGGATTTTCTTTCGGAATTTGCTACAGTGATGCATTCTAAGTCTACATTTGACAGAGGTCTTATATTTAGATTTGTGTAAACTCGAACAAAATGTAATATAATATTATACTAAATTGTATTTGAATATATTCAAATCCGAAATCAATCATGCTCTCAAACACAACGTAAGTAAACTTGTTGTAAATAGTAACGCGTAAGATACAAGTTTACGCCGCCTTGAGAGATAAGATTTCTAAAAGCAATAATAAAAATAATAATACTTAATATATATTGAATCTCAATCAAAAAGAAGTAAGATTGTGGATCTTTTATTTTAATAAATTAATTAAGTATCCAAACGTGTACGATATTATCTCATCGAACAATAACAACAATGATTAAAAGGGATACCCAACAAAACTAACAAACCACCAAATAATCTTGCTTACAAAAGGGGCACCAGTGGCCCAACCTTGGCATTGTGCAGAAGGGTTTGGGAATGAGATCAACGAGCCAGAATGCATCCTAAAATAACAAGCATAGATTATAATTAATAATGAAATATAATTTAGGTTAAAGTTAAACGGATCTTTTTTCAAATCCAACGATAAGATTGGAATCCAATTAAACAACCATGTCCGCACAAAATTAAAGCTGGAATTTTCCTATCAGCTTTTCACTGTTATAAATATATTCTATGATGAAAAATTGGGAACCAACCTTCGCCAATCTCTTTCTCTTTCTCTTTTTTCTCTTTTTCTCTTTTTTTTAGTTTTTATTTTAATAAAAATTGGCGAAATTGAGACTTGGAAGTTCCACCAATCTTCAAAAGTCCAAAAAAGGGGAGGGTCCAATTGGACGTCGTTTAATGGCAGGCAGATGCCTCTGTGCTGCATGTGATCCCGTTGAAAAACAAAACCACACCCACGAGCCATCCCAACCAAAAAAAAAAAAAACACCTATTCCCTATATATATATTTAAAATATATATCTATATATATATATATATATATATATATATATGACCAAGCTTACTTGTGCAAGTGAATCAAATAGGCTCATAAATTATTCGAATTCAACTCGTTTTATAGCTCGATTCAATTCCATTGTGCTTGAGTTTAGGTGGAGATTGAATTATTTAAATTAATTAATTAACGAGTTATTTGTAAGCCTAATCGAGTTTCTCTAGTTTTATTAGTTTTAGATTATTTAAGTGATTATCATATGACTTCCATATATTTTTTATTGATATTAATTTGTAGCTAAATAAAGTTTATTTAAATCAAGTTCACGATTTAAAAACTTCTAACCCAATTCAGCTGGAGTTCAACTGTTGTAATATGGATGAGATAATTAAGATACACAGTGAAATAGATACAACAAGTAAATGGAACACAACCAGAAAATGATAAATAACAAGAACAACAATAAGATTTACATGGTTCGGAAAAACCTACATTCACAAAAGCAATGACACAAGAATTTCACTAAGAAAATCACAAAGTACACAATACACTTCTCAAATGATCACACGCACTGTTAATACATGCCCAGAATGACATATATAACAGTCTTTCGGAGGTTTCCTTCCAGTTACCCAACCACCCCAACGTTCAAAATTCAAAATGTAAAAAAATGCTTGCAGCCCAGACGCACTCGTCGGCGAGTATAGGGGATTCATCGACGATCCATAGAAAGACACTCATCGACAAGAACATGGCATTCGTCGACAAGCCCATTTTATGAAATATTCCTGCTCTCGGGATTTACTCGTCGACGAGCACAAGACACTCATTGTCGAGTCCTTACTATGTTGCCCCTTTACGTTTTTCTTCCTTCTTTGATTAAGAAATCCAAAGTATAAGAGTCATACCACGAACAACAATCTCCACCTTGGCGATTATACGCCCCTTAGGAGAATCCTGAAAAACATGTCTAACTGCTCCACCTTGAACTTGAAACGCTTGGTTGGGTTTGTCTCCCTTTTATTAATTAGAGACATGGAGTAAGTCCAAGCAATGCTTGAACTGAAGTAATTGATTTCGTCAGAATATCTGCTACATTTTCAGTCGTGTGAACTTTCTCCAACACAAGCTCACCTGAAGCAATCAATTCTCGACCCCTGTGGAACCTCACATTAGTATGTTTGGTTCTAGCATGATATATCTGATTCTTCACCAAGTAAATGACACTCTAACTATCACAATGCAGTATCACTCCATATTACTGTAACCCCAGCTCTCTGACTAAACTAGTAAGTCATAAGGCTTCCTTTGCAACTTTGGCAACTGCTATATATTCCGTCTCAGTTATGGATAATGCTACCAAAGACTGTACCATGGATCTCCAACATACCAGTCCTCCTACAAGGGTAAATACATATCCCTTTATAGACCTTCTGTCATCCATATCTCCCGTATAATCAACATCAACAAACCCTATAACTAAAAGACAACCCTATTGCTTGTTGAACATGATGTCATATCCCGATGTATCTCATAAGTATTTGAGTATCCATTTGACGGCTTCCCAATGTTGCCTTCCTAGATTAGAGAGAAACTTACTAACCACGCTCACCACATGAACCAAATCTGACCTTGTACACACCATAGCATACATTAAACTCCCCACAACACTAGCATAGGGGACCTTTGACATGTCCTGGATTTCCTCATCCATACTTGGGCAATCTGTAGTAGACAACTTGAAATGATTCGCTAGAGGTGTACACACTAGTCTTACATCAGCTATGTTAAACCTCTCCAACACCTTATGCACATAACCACCCTGAGATAGCCATAATCTCCCTACAGTTCTATCACGGCGAATCTCCATACCAAGTATTTTCTTGGCCGAGTCAAGATCCTTTAGGTCAAATTTCTTATACAATAGGTCTTTTAACTGATTTACCTTAGTTAAATCTTTTGCAGATATTAACATGTCATCGACGTAAAATAACAAGAAAATAAGATAACCATCCTCAAGCTTGTTCACATATATGAAGCAGTCATACTCACACCTTTTGTAGTCAATCTTGATCATGTAAGAATCAAACCGTTTATACCATTGCCTTGGAGACTATTTCAGCCCATAAAAAGATTTCTTCAACCTGCAAACAAAATTTTCTTTTCTCGGTTCAATGAATCCCTTCGATTGTACCATGTAGATTTGTTCCTCCAAGTCACTGTGAAGAAATGTCGTCTTCACATCTATTTGTTCCAAATGAAGATCATAATGGTCTACCAACCCCAATACAATTCTAATAGAAGTATGTCGGACCACTAGAGAAAAGATCTCATCATAATATATCCCCTTCTTCTGTAAGTATCCTTTTGCCACCAACCGTGCCTTGAATTTCTCTCCCTCCTTTTCTGAAATTATCTCATTCTTCCTATATACCCATTTGCAACCTATCGGTCTCTTCCTATCTGTAAGCTCCACAAAATCCCAAGTTTTGTTCTTATGTAGTGATTCCATCTCCTCAATCATTACATCCACCCACCTATCTTTCTCCTAACCCTGCACAACCTCTTGAAATGTAGTTGAATCGATGCAACTAGTAAGGAAAGCATAAGATACTAATTCTTCAAATCCATACCTTGGTGGAGGTCTAATAGTGCGTCTGGATCTCCGTATAAGAATATCATCAACTTGTTGGTTTCCCGAGCTAGAGCTCCCTACAACCATAGGACCATGTGATCATTCCCATTGCCCTGAGCTTCCAACTCCACTTGCACAACATGTTCATCATTGCCCCAACTTTCTGGAACCTGTTTTGGTTCATCACACTCTTGAATACGCTTCATCACAGCCTTCTCTTCAAATACTACATCCCTTATGATCACCACCTTGTTTGCCACTAGGTCCCATAGCCTATACCACTTTACACCCTCTGGATATCCCAAAAAAATGCAACGATGAGACTTTGGGTCAAGCTTAGACCTCTCCTCACTAAATACGTGAACATAGGTTGGACACCCGAATACCTTCAATCCATAGTGGTCTACTGTATTTCCCGTCTAAACTCTTCTGCCACTTTGCCCTCTAGTGACGCCCTTGGTGATCGGTTTATCAGAAAACAAGTCATGCTTATTGCCTCGACCCATAAGTTCTTTGGTAGCCCTGCATTTAGTCTGAGACACCGAGCCTTTTCAAAAAGAGTTTGATTCATCTGTTCTTCCACACCATTTTGCTGAGGTGTTCGGCAAACTGTAAAGTGTCTCTTAATGCCCTACTCCGCACAAAACCCCATAAACCAAGAATCAGTGTACTCGGTCCTATTATCCGACCTTAAGTATTTGATTCTCCTCCCTGTCAAGTTTTCTACTTCAGCCTTCCAAATCTTAAATTTGGAAAACATATCTAATTTGTGATGCATGAAGTAAACACAGACCTTCCGTGAGTAATCATCAATAAAACACACATAATACACATGTTCACCCTTTGATGCTACTCTAACTAGGCTCAAACATCTGAATGCACATAATCAAGAATACTTATTGTCTTGTGTATAATTTATCTAAACTTTTCCAGGTTTTGTTTTCCAAAAACACAAATCCTACAAAATTCCAGCTGACATGATTTCACTTCAACAATTTCCTCTTGTGCAGTTCCTTCATATCATGTTCCCCCATATGCCACAAGACGATCTCATCTAATTCAACATCTATGGCTGCAACTCCACCTACAACGGTAGTTCCCTACAATGTGTAGATATTCTCATCCAATTTTTGCCCTTTCTTTACAGTCAGATTACCTTTCCATACCGTCAAAACTCCACCTTTGTACTTGTAATTAAAGTCATTACAATCCAAAGTTCTAAGTGATATCAAACTCTTCCTCAACTCTGGTATATGTTTTACATTACACAACATTCTTACAGCACCATCAAACATTTTTATCTTTACATTTCCTATGTCAATAATCTTGCAAGAAGCATCATCACCCTAAGAACTGATCCAAAATTCACTAACCTGTAAGTGCTGAACCGCTCTTTGTTACGATTCATGTGATAAGAACATGTCGTGTAACGACCTGAATAATAATGGAATTTAAATAATAAAGAGGAAGAAAAATGGAGACAGTAACAGAAGGAGGAAGTCGACTTCGCGTTCGTCAACGACATTGCACTTTGGAAGGAATAACCAAGGGGAATCATCAGGGCTTCGTTGACGAATACAAGAGATTCATCGACGAAGTTATTAGAAAATTCGTTGACAAATACAAGGGACTCGTCGACGAGGGTATAAAAGAATTCATCGACGAATACAGAAGATTCATCAATGAAGAAATACCGAGAGAGGTTTAAGCCAACTGAATTTCGTCAACGAGGACTGAATTTCGTCGATGAAATTATTGAAGGATTCGTCAACGAATGACGTGGCTCGTTGACGAATCCCCCACTCTATAAATATCAAAATCTAGATTTTTACTTTTCAAATTAAGAAATCTCTCTCCTCTCTCTCTCTCTCCCCTTTGGTTCTCTCTCTCTCTCTTTCGTCGATTTCGAGCTAAATTTATACCGGATCGACAATTCAAAGCCACCATGACGCTCCTGGGGAAGTTCTCTCCAAATCTGTCGGAGCGGATCGTTGGTGAAAGCAAGTTGAAAATCATCCCTGAGTTGAGGTAAGACTTTTTAAGTCAAATTTGGTCTTGCGATAATTATAGGAAATGATGTACGCATAAAAATATTGAAGTTTAATACTAGGAGTTTTCATTTTCAAGGTATTAGTCAGGAAATCCTACGGGTGTTAGACTAGATTATTTTGGAGGCTTTCTCAGGAGCGAGGTAAGGGAATAAACTAACCTAGTTCTTTTGAGAAAATGTATATATATATATATATATATATATATATATAGCATTTGATTTCAGGAAAGTAAATATGTTTACTTATATATGATTTATATTTGGAAAAATATTGTTGAAAATGATAGTATGTTGAATATGTGCAAAATTTGTTAGTGTGGCATGAGTATAAAATGTTACGAAATACTGTTTTCTGGAATAGGATTATGATACAGATTTTTATAATGGGAAAACCGGCGTACGGGCCAAGATTTTTATATATGTTTGCTGGCGTACGGGCCGTGCTATGATGTGATTTTCCAATGGCTATGCTATGATTTGCCGACGTACGGGCCGAGCTATGATAAAATGTGTAATATCGGCATACGAGCCGATAATTTTCATGATATACATATATATGCAAAATGATATGATTGATGTGAAAATTAATGATATGAAATATCCATGTATCACAGTTTCAATATATGTTATATGGTATCAGAACCTGGTTGGCTTGGTCTAGGCTAGCACTTGCACAGTACCGTTGCTATGTATCCATGGTTTTTGTGATCATGATATTTGTGTTAATGCCGCTGTACGGAGTGGTGTGAGATTGGATGGTCTATGTGGTTTTTAAGAAGTGTGTGATCGCCCCTGGTGTATGGTCAGGTAGACCCATCAGACTTACAGACTGTACTTTTGACTTGGCAGTGGTCGGCCAACCATTGTCAGGTCCTACCTTCGGGCCACACAACCCAGTCATGTGGAGGTAATACATGACAACAACCAGCTAACCTACCATGAATGTTTTTATGTTATTATTATTATATGAGATGAAATATGTTTATGAAAATGCAGTATGTTCTGCCATGATTTGATATATATATATATATATATATATATGTGTGTGTGTGTGTGTGTGTGTGTGTGTGTGTGTGTGTGTTTTCCCAGATTTGACAAACAGTTACAGCATATGTTATGTATGGTATATGTAGAATACGGAATACTCATGTTGCCACACACTAGTATTAGTTTATTTCCCTTACTAAGAGGTGTCTCACCCCTAAATTTTATAAACTTTTCAGGAGCCCTAGATAGGAGAGCGGGAAAAGCCCCGCTGAATTAGAGTTGTTGTCTGCCCTTTTTGAAGGGTAAGCTTTGGTAGGGACAGTTGGATTTTTGGGGGAAATGTCCCTAGATTTTGTTTAAGATGTGTATATACTGAAATACAGTGGTATAGTGACTCTGGTATTTGTAGTAATGTGATGGATGTTTTGTATTTATAATATTGTGATTATATGTTTCCTGCTGCTTAGGCTTCCGTGTTATATTCTGATTTATCCATGGTACCCACGCGTCCAAGTGTATTATAGTCTGCTGAGCTGGGATTTGTGATATTGAATATATATAAAATAAAATTAAAAAAAATGTGGAAAATAAGCAGGTTGTCACAAGCCAAGTCAAGTATCCAAGAGTCCATTAGATTTTCCAACCCTACTGAAACTGATAGAACATCACCATCACTACAAGTTGAACATCCTTCTTGAACAATATTCACGGGTTTTGAAGTACCCTCATGTTTCACAGAATTTTCCTTCTTCCAATCCGGACACTCCAGTTTCACATGCCCCTTTTTACCACATTTATAAAACCGAATTTATTTCTTCTTCTTGGATTGATTTCGAGATTTCTGACTTGATCCATGTTTAAATTTTCCCTTACCTCGCTCGTTATTACCCTTTACCACAATTCCTTCTCTTTCATTGCATATTTTCAATCTTTGATGAAAATTTAGTAAAACACTTGTTATCTCTTCAAGATCAAGAGCTTATTTTCCCCACGTAAGAGTGGTCATAAGATTTTCATAGGTATGAGTCAAGGGCAAAGAGTTTAACAACATCAAAGTTTTGTCATCCTCATCAAACTTAACATCAACTCTCATCAAATCACTAATAATTTGATTGAAGACATTAATATGTTGATCTAAGTTTGATTTTTCAACCCTCTTAAACCAATACAAACGTTGCTTGAGAAAAAGTTTATTATTAAGAGATTTGGACATGTACCAGCTCTCTAACTTTTGCCATATAGCCGCTGGAGAATCCTCCTCCATCACCCGATAGAGTACTTCGTCAGCCAAACATAAGCGTATTGTAGAAGCGGCATTTGCTTGCAAATCTCCCCATGTTACCTCATTCATTCCATTCGGTTGAACACCAAGTAATGTCTTTCCCATTCCTTGTTGTACAAGAATGTCTTTCACTCTCCTCTGTCATAAACCAAAGTTCTCGGTTCCATCAAATTTGACGATGTCAAATCTTGCAGAAGATGATCCCGATGCCATAACAACAATCGTTCTAATACCAATTTGTTGCAATATGGATGTGATAATTAAGATGCACGGCAGAATAGATACAACAAGTAAATGAATAACAACCATAAAATGATAAACAACAAGAACAACAATAAGATTTACGTGGTTCGGCAAAGCCTACATCCACGGAAGCAATGGCACAAGAATTTCATTAAGGAAATCACAAAGTACACAATACACTTCTCAAATGATCACGCACACTGTTAATACACGCATAGAATGACATATATAACAGTCCCTTGGAGGTTTCCCTCCTGTTACCCAACCACCCCAACGTTCAAAATTCAAAATGTAAAAAATTGCTCGAGGCCCAGGTGCACTCGTCGACGAGTACAAGGGATTTGTCGACGATCCATAGAAGGACACTCGTCGACGAGAACAGGGCATTCGTCGACGGGCCCATTTTCTGAAATTTTCCTGCTCTCGGGATCTATTCGTCAACGAGCATAGGGCACTCGTTGACAAGTTCCTGCTGTGTTGCCCCTTTATGTTTTTATTCCTTCTTTGATTAAGAAATCCAAGGTGTGAGAGTCACACCACAAACAACATCAACAATTTGAAATTAAATCGTTTTTAGCTTAATTTTTTTCGAGGCAAGTTCAAGTATCTACTATGGTCAACTCAAAAACACACTTGTTGTAGCAATACAAGTACTAGTAATTAAAGGAACTTAAAAATAGTTTTCAATATGTATAATTTCTTACCTTATTCCAAAAATAATTTTCTTATAAAATGTTCATTACTGTTTATTTTGTAAATTAACATTTCATAAAAAAACCAAAAAAACTTATAGCCCCCATAACTCTCCAATTATCAACATGATTCCTTTATTATTTTTCTAAATTTAAAGCTGTAATGCACACACAGTGACAGTGTATGGCCACAGCTAATATATAAATATAGGTAATAATAATTAAAGAAAGATATAAGAATTTTCCATATGCTTTTCTTGTCAACTATGTTTAAAAAAATATTCTATTCTTTTATATAAAATTCTCTTGAAAATAAAATTTTTGCTTAATAAGCAATTAGAAAATATAAATCATACCAACAATTAGTCAAACGGAGTCTACTTGCAAACACACGATCGATATTCTCCTTAATTATTACACATATAAAGTGCATTTTTATTTCTATTTTTATTTTTTATAATAACTCAAAACTATTTTTCACATATAAAGTGCATTTTTATTTCTATTTTTATTTTTTATAATGGTTAATCCTATTTGGATAAGTCTTTTTGGATCCATCCAGATAGTACCTAATCGAAGAAATGAAAATATTATCATCAACCCATTGATGATCCTTAACAATAAAGTGTATTTTAGTTGCTATCGAAAGCCGAGAAACACCCACATTACACATGCCCATAATTAATTAGTGGGTGTACACATATGCTCAACCACATAACCAAGTGGGTCTGCTCTGGTCTACCACAAGAAGCAGTGGCTAGTGGGGGGGTCTCTTTTTTCATAGCTTTGGTTGATGTTCTTTGTTTGGGGGATGCAGTTGGTTTATTTATGGTTATATAACCGAATTGGATAAAACCCATACCCTACCTCTCTCCTTCCCTGTCTTCTTCCTCACTTCATTATTTTGTTCTTTTAGGTATGTGAATTAATTGGAATTTAGATTAGGGTAGTGACATTCAATGTTGATGAAAAGTAGGCTACTTAGCTATGGCCGAAGGGTGTGCAAAAATCTTACCTTTACTTTAAGTCATAGTTAAATAAATATATATATTATTGATAGGTTTTTTTTTTATTGTACTACCCGTAATTTAGTTTTGACGGGAAGTACTATTATTGACACCCTAGTAGTTTGACTATGAATATGAATATTCGGAATCTTGTATTACGTTAATTTTTGAATGTTGTGCAATGTTTTTTGAAAACTTTGAAGTTTGTATTTCAGTGCGTAGTGTAAACCTAATAAAATATCCAATAAATAAAAAATATATAAAGAATATTTTTTCAATTGCTCCACTCAAGGAGACATTAGTGTTAAATCTCTTCAAACAAGATATTGTCTTCTAAATAAAAACAAAAATCCCGTTAAATCTTTGTGTATATATGCATAAAAAACATTGTGGAATTTTGAATTTAAGCTTTCGTTTTATGGTTCATATATTAGCTTATGAATGGGTGGTTATGAATCTTCCTTGATCGCCTATTCAAGGTAGAATTGCAATATGGCTACACCCTACAAATTTTTATAGATAGTTATATTATAAAAAATAAAATAAAATAAAGTAATTTTAAGATTTGTGGAATAATCGTGAAGTATATTTTTACACGATGTCAATAGACTTATTATTTTTTATCTAAGATTCACAAGTTTAAACTATATATTATAGGTTGTCTTACTCTTGTCTCAATACTCTTTTTCACTTTTTTCACTTTTTGATTAAAGTTTACTTTCGAGACTTTCAATAACAAACTTTTAAACTTTCGGGGTTGAGAGGTACATATAAAACACAAAAAATTGTCAAAATTAGAACGAAACTAAAACTAGAGAGAGAGAGAGAGAGAGAGAGAGAGAGATTACTAAAAATTGAGATAATTGCATGTGTTAGAATGATGGCATAAAAAGCATTAAGTGGGCATGATGCATATCGTACTTGAGAAGAAAAATGGACCATGAGAGAGAGAGAGAGAGAGAGAGTACTATATGTGTGTGTGTGTGGAGGTGGTGATTAGTTCTTTGCTGGGGCGTAAGAGGAGAGAGGGGAACAAGAAATCACATTATCATTGGGAGCCATGTGCCAAGGTTATAACATCAATCAATCAGCCCTTTCTTTTTCAATTCAATCTTTCTTTGTTTGTATATTTAATACCTGCGGATCCTTGTGGTAAATCCACATTTTGATTTTTTTTCTTTAATCGATTGTGTCTGATTGAGAGATGCAGCATATCAATGGCTAGCTAGCAAGCATGACTCCTCCTTGCTTAAAGTCAAACCTCCACCATCATTCTCCATTATCTATTCCCATTTCTCTCCCTTTCCTTCTTTGACACTCTCAGCATGTATGCCAACTATAAATCATTTCCTCTCTCTCTCTCTCTCTCTCTCTCTCCAAATAAAAGATTAAAAGGACACACACTGACTAACAGCAAATTATTACTTATTCTTAGAATGCCTCAATAGATTGGAATAAACAGATTGGGTTCGAATTCCAAAGTGAAAGGAACATGCATGTGAATAAGGGGTAAAGATTGGGGTTAAATTATAAATAATTGTCCTTTTGAAACCATTTTTAAATACATAAGTACATACATTTGTTTATGTATATGTATATATGCGCTTATGTATTTGTTTATATGTATAGGACACTTCTAAAATGTACATCTGTTTTCTTATAAAGTATAGATTGTCAAACCAGTTCAAGAGGTTTCAATCTCCACGCGAAGAAGCATATACAGCATCCATCAATTCTCATAAACAAATCTTAAGGAAAAAAATCAGAAGTGGGCGTGTAAAGGGAAAAAATAATCCCGTATATTAAGAAGTGAGAGTAAAAAAACATTAACTGTTCAATTTTTGGATAGTAGATATCACGCCCTTCATGACTCGTTCATTAATTTATTCACTTTTAGCTCTTATTCCACATTTCTTATTTAGTCTCAATTAAATCTCCTATAATATATAAACATAAATTAGGCACCTCTCAGTCAAAATATAATAATAGTAGTAATCCTTCATGTGCACACAAGGTGAGAAATGACATACTCATTTCAAGGAAGTCTAATCTGAAAAGGATTAACTAGGCAAGACACATGCAATCACTGTGCACTAGGAGGTGCAAATCCCTGACTTCGAGTCTTGAGGGTGGCGTAGGTCTAATTACTTTTAATTTTTGTTAACTTTGTTTAATATTTAAATAATTTTCATTTTGATTTACTCTCTATGTTGGTCATTGTTCTAGTGTTTCTCCTTTATTCACATCATTAATTGACTAATATATATATTGTACGATTGTAGTCAAATATTAACTTCATTCCTTTAAGAATAGTTTATGTTAGATTCATATTTCAAAAGCCCTAACATTATTAGATTGAGAATTGTCCAAGTTTCTTCTTATTTGTTGGAAGAGAAAAGTTGTAATTGGTTACATAATTAATGGATATTAACTAGTTGAGTTTTGAAAAAATAAAAATTGTTCATTTCTAGCTTTTTTTTTTATCTAACATTTTCTTATGCAATCTCACTTGAATCTCCTAATATAAAAAAGCACAAATAAGAGTCACAACTTATCTCCTTTGACTCATTGCCTTGCTCTCCAGAGAGACTAGGTTAGACATCCTCTAGGGGGAGGATTTCCTATATGATTACTCGCTAAATAGGATGTCATACTCACACCCCTAAAAGAAAAAAGCATTAGTGGGTAATTATCGATAAATAAAATTTAATTACCCTCCATGTGCCCACGAGATGACTAAGGACACATTCATTTCAAAGAAGTTCAATCCAAAAATAACTTAACAAGGCATGACAAATGTGATCATTGCACAAAGCGAGGAGTAAATCCCTAGTTTCGCACCTCATGGGTGGTCCAGGTCTAGTTTGCTTTAATTTTTGTTGACTTTAATTACTAAATACTTAATGTTTTCACTTGTATTCTCATCTTTCATTAACCATTACCCATCATTCCTTTGTGAATAGTTTATCTTCATATATATTGCGTAACCCTAATCAAACCCTTGTTTTCTCTGAAATCTCGCAAGAATTATTTTTATTTCAATACCTAAGCTCTTTCCTATGTCTAGATTGATAAAGTTTAAAGTTAATGCTAGTTCCTTCTCGACGAGTGCAACATACAAGAAATATTTTTGTATTCTAGGAGTGGTTCATGAAGATCTTCTACACCAATTGAAAGGTTAGAGCTACCTTTTGAACAATGCATGGTCAATCTCAATAAATCTAATATTTTTTTTGGGGGGGGGATTACATTATTTGCATATGTATTCTATCTATTTTCCAATATACTACTCAACTAAATCCCTTCCTAACATATAAAGGATCAAAATTCTTTAGTAGCACGTACACAAGGATGTCATACTCACCCAAAAAAAAAAAAAAGCACTACTAGGTACTTATCGATAAATAAAATTTAATTATCCTCCATGTGCCCACAACGTTATCAATGACACATTCATTTCAAAGAAGTCCAATCCAAAAATAAGTTAACAAGACAAGACAAATGTGATCATTGCACAAAGTGAGGGCAAATCCCTAGTTTCGCACCTCGTAGGTGGTCCAGGTCTAGTTTGATTTAATTTTTGTTGACTTCACTAAATACTTAATATATTTTATTTTGATTTGCTTTCATTCCCTAGCAATTATTCTGTTGTTTTCACCTTCATTCCCATCTTTGATTAACCATTACCCTTCATTCCTTTGTGAATAATTTATCTTCATATATATTGTGCAACCCTAATCAAACCCTTGTTTTCTCTGAAATCTCGCAAGAATTATTTTTATTTCAATACCTAAGCTCTTTCCTATGTCTAGATTGATAAAGTTTAAAGTTAATGCTAGTTCCTTCTCGACGAGTGCAACATACCAGAAATATTTTTGTATTCTAGGAGTGGTTCATGAAGATCTTCTACACCAATTGAAAGGTAAGAGCTACCTTAAGAACAATGCACAATCAATTTCAATAAGTCTCACTATTTTTATTTTTTTTTGTTATATTGTTTGCATAAGTATTCTATCTATTGTCCAAAAATTTTAGGTAAGATCAATATAAATATTAGATTACTCATAACTAAATCCCTTCCTAACATATAAAGAGTCAAAATTCTCTAGTGGCACACAATTCAAACCATAACAAGAGAGAGCACTCCCTACCTTAGACCTCCTTAAACTAGATTTTGACTTAATTAATCCTAAACTTATATGGAAGAGATAGGCAACTATGAGGAAAACCTCTTTTAACTATATAAACATGTAAATAAGGTATAAATGCATATTGTCCTTAGCACTTAGTCAAACAATGAGTTTTACATTTATTGCCTAACACAAACAAGTTAAATATGCTCATCACTAAACAAGAAGTTTAAAATTGAACACGACTAAATTTCCTCAAACATTTTTGTAGTTTTAAATGACAAAGAGAATAAATTTATTATTATTATTAAGGAAAGTAAGGGAAAAAGTAATATATATACATACATATATATATATATATATATCAAATTTATAAACAAAATTTTGATTTTACATATCATTAATATTATTTTTTTTATAATTTTTAATCATATTAAAACAAACTTCATTTTTTATAGTATTTGAAAGAAAAGGAAAATATGAGGGAAAATGAGTTTCCTCCTTATTTTCCTTTCCTTTTCTTTCATCAAGCAAAATACTTAATCCAAACCAACCATACATGATATCATGACCAAAATCAATTTTCCACTTCAATGTTTTCAACTAAAAATTGATGTTGATGTATAATCACTACAAAAAAAATTTGATTTTTAGTGACAGAATTATTAGTGACGATTTGAAAACCGTCACTAATAAGGAACTTTTAGTGACGGATATCAAACCGTCACTAATAATTCCGTTACTAAACTATCGCGGGAAGCCACTTTTGGCGCTAAAATTTCTCGAGAAAATATTAGCGACAATTTCTATACTATTAGTGACGATTTTTGGGTGTCACTAATAGTGAATTATTAGTCACGATTTCTTAATCGTTACTAATAGTAAATTATTAGTCGTAGTTCACAAAACCATCACTAGTAGGCCATTATTAGTGATGGTCCAGGAAACCCGTCACTAATAGTTTTTTATTAGTGACGGGTCATAAAATCGTCACTAAAAAATTAGCCTTGAACGGGGTAAAAGTCAAGAATAATAGTTGTAGTATTAGTAACGGTTTGCGAAACCGTTACTAATAGTCATATATTAGTCACGATTCATGTAACCGTCACTAATATTGCAGTGTTGACCGGAAAAAGTCAATAATATTAGTGACGGTTTTTCTCAACCGTCACTAATAGTTTTTGAATTTAAAAAAAAAAAGAAAAATAGCAAACTAATTCAAAAAGTTGTGAAAATTTTTGGGGAGATAAAGGGCACATTTTGGAGGCCGTGGGTAGTCTATTTTTTTGGTTTTGCACTCCAAGAAAGGCTTGAAAAATTCCGGGGAGAGCTGCGGTGCTTGGCGTGCGGGTTGGTTCTAAGTTTTGCAATGATTGGACTGATTTTGTAAATGCAATAGAGGTTGTGAGATCTTTTGAAACTGTTCATCACAGTAAAATGAAATTTGATGCCCGAAAAAGAAATAGCGTGTTTAAGGCTCGGATTCTTTTTTAAGTTGAATGCTTGAAGAGAGAGATAGTCACTAATAGTCTTATATTAGCTAGTATTGATTATTCTCATAAACCGTCACTAATAATGAATTTGTTGACAGGGACAATGGCCAAGATTGATTCACAAGCAGGTTGATCTAATGTAGCAACGAAAATGGTCAATCAAGTGCAATTAGCGAAATGCAAACATATAAGTTCTTATGGTTATTAGGGCCTTCAAGGAGTTCTCGTGAAGGTGAGAATGAGGTTATTGCTTATCTGAAAAATAAGATGAAAGATTTGGAATGCGCGAAGGTGAGAGTTGTGGCTGAGGTTGAGGCTTGAAAAAAGTGGTTTGTGAAATTAAAGGCTAGGTTTTGTGCCTAGAAAAGGATACGACTTTGTTGATGAGGTGGGGAAATGACGTACAAAACAGGGGCCCATGTATGTGCACAAGGGTTTAAGGTTAGTTGAATTGTGTTTTAAATTTTATCTTGGTAATAATTTTTTAGAGTTTCTCCACATTGCTTTGTTCCCGTTGGTTCCCCAATCCAATATTGCATATATTGAATTTGACCCATTTATATTTTCACATGAACTATATTGGACTATACTGAATCACTTAAATATCCTGCATTGCATATTTGTCAAGAAAGCGAACTGCATGGTGTAATGACAAGTTGTCTTGAGAAGCAACACCACCGGGAAGCACTAACCAATAAAGGAAGAAATCATAATACAAAATATTACTTACCTCTGAAATCCTTCACAGGGCCTGGTTTGAAACTTTGATACTTCTCTTAGCTTTGATCATCATCTTCTAATTTCACATGATGATGATCAAACGGTGGGTTTTTCCCTTCACGAGCAGTTGAGTCAAAGAACATAATATAAAACACCATGTATTTCTTTCCCGGTGCTACTGTTTCTCAAGACAGCTTGTCATTACACCATGGTGACAGTCTTAGAGTACTCGTTCATGCGATTGGGCCATGACAACTGCTTTCACCATTTTCAGGTGGAACGATTGGTGTCACTTTTGATCTCACATTAGTTTCACTTGCATCACTGAGTTGAACCTCTGTATCCGGAGGGAAATCTTCCTACTCGTTGCTCCATTCATTTACCGTCTCTACCTTCATCTTGGAAGGTCCTTCACTACACTTGTTAGGATTCCTCAATGCAAAGGAATCGCAACCTTCCCTGTGCATTATTGCTTGATCAAATACTTTGCTACATACACCAAGATTCCAACTAGCTCACAAGCACCCAAACACCTAACAAAAGATCGTAGCTCATCGTCTAAACTCAATCAATCAAACACAGATTGTTCTTTCGTTAACATGCATTATTAAGGACGATTTTAAAAAATCGTCACTAATAATCCACTATATTAGTCACGGTTTGTAAAACAGACACTAATAGTCCACCCCTTTGGGGGATCTTAAGTCGACTTATAAAGATGAAGCTAGTAGATAATTTTAAACTACTAGTGACGGTCTTTCTCTTCAAGCATTCTACTTCAAATGACATAGGTTGCTCGTTCTATTTTATCATCAACTCATTCAAATTCTCATATGTAATGTCAACCACACTGGCGAGGATAGCCAATATATCACCTGATATATATCTGGTTTCACTTCGTGGATAATATCAAGAATTCTTTTCATTTGTTCACTAGTACAAAGATAGCCTCCTAATGACCCAGCTAAAAATGTAGTCCTCTTCACGAGTAACCCACCCATGCGCGCAGGCAAAGAAAGTATGGAGGAAGTTTAAGGTGCCCAAAACATGTACTTTGATTAATTGCTTTTGTGAATGTTTTTATCTTTTCAGCACATCTTATGAATAGAAAATAATGGATGTTCTTTTTCGTAGAGTCTTGTAAAGGGTGTTTACTAGTCAAAATGAAACTACAAATTAACTCCTTATTGTTTTGTATGGTATAAGGTTGACTTCTTTTTTAGGTTTATGAACTAATGTACTTTATTCTTTTCAGAGTTGGACATATTTTTCTTAGACACAATTTAACAATGGAGAACTAACCTACTGCCCTACTAGCGTCTAGTTCAAATTCAAAAGAAGACGGTGATTCTGGTATTGGAAGTGCTACCTACCATGAGGATATTTATAGTTCAAATGTCAAGAACAAATCAATTTTGTCTCAGTCTATAAAGAAAGATTTAGATATGGAAGGGGAAACTTCACATGAATATAATCATTGGCTATGACCATTTCGTATTAATTGACAATTTGGAGAAAGACTTGTCCCCAGGAATAGTTGTTAAATTCATATAGAAGCAGAATACCATATAAACACAAGTCTACATTTTCCCAAACTTGTCTTCAGAAACATACATGAGAGGAATCATTGTGTTGGATTCTAAAGAGAACCTGGAGAAATTATGGGAATTTTTGGAGAATCCAAATCACATTATAACATCTTCAACAGGAAAGTATCAACTTAATGCATTATTATCGTTGATTGTACAATGTCTACTTTTTCCTCTATTTCTATATCGAATTATATTGGATTTGGATTAATTGCTTTCATTATTACTTATATTTCCCTTGTCAGTTAGCTTTCATTGTTTTGTTCATTTTCTGCAAGCCGTGGGTGATAACTGAAAAGATACCAAGACATGGATGGTTTAAACCATTAATTGGAAACCTAAAATTGAAGTCCCTGACAAGTTCTTTCATCTTTGTTTTTATTAATTTTTGAGAAAATATTATCAACTATAAAAGTGAGATTTTGTGCTAGTGTTGGAGCTCTGTTGTCGACTTGCATAATTGATTTTATGATTCTCATATTGTAGCAGGAATTACAGAGCACAAATTCTACAATTGGCGAAGATTTAAAGTTATGTCACTCAGAAACTACAGAGTACAGGATAGCTAAGGAGCTAAATGATTTATTCATGGAGTTTGCATATCATCAGAAACAACTGCACAAGAGGCTTGTAACGACCCAAAAATCTATACCATTTTTTTTTCAAATAAATAAACTTTACTATATACTTTATTTTACTCTAATATCCTTGGATTATCTACTATAACATCTCATACCCCAAATGAGTATTGAGAAAACCCTGTTCATTTTGCACAACTACGCAGCGGAAAACATAAAATTGTATATCTATATTTACAATACCAGAATTCCATAATTCCTCAAAATATACATACACAAAAACACATCTTCCAGTAACATCCACCAAGACACTGGAAAACTACCCAAAAACACATCTCCCTGAAAACACTTACCCCTCAACCAGGGTAGTGCAACAACCCCTCTATCGGCAAGCCTAATTTGCTCGTCTAGTTGGATCACCTAAAAAAATGTTAAATCACTAGGATTAGACAACGCTCAGTAAGAGGAAATATGCTATTACTAGTGTATGGCGACTAAGTTCCATAAACACTATACTGATAAATATCTGAAACTGTAAAAACTGGTAAAACAACATACAGTACAACTTGCATCTATCATAATTTAAAATAAAACTATCATATCTGAGTTTTCTGCTTTTTCATACTTCTAGTATTATACTATATCTGCTGATATTCTGTAAAACTATATACATATACATAACTGTGATATGTACCCTAAAAAATTGTACGTCATGCCCGTAGGCAGGACTCAACTTTGATTGGCCTACCAAGATAAGTCAATTGTAACTCTACCAATCCTCAATCTGGCCATCTGCAATCACTCCGAGGCACGGTACTGGTATCTACCTTGTCAAACCGAGCACCTCAACCCAGTCTCTAGGGAGCCTGCAATCTCTCCAAGCACGGTCGACGGAAACCTTCACACACTATCTAAGATGTGTGGTTGCACTCTAATCTGTAATAGAAACAGTACCGTACTCTGCTGATATCTGAACTAATTCATCAGGGTCTGATACTGTATAATACTATTTTATATATATACATCTTATTGCTTCATCATGATTCAAAAATAACCATAACACCAAAAACTGTTCTGAAACTACTGTAATATTTGAACTGTATAAACTGCATATCATAGTGTTATGGCTTTAAAATTTTGGAAATCATGGTAATTTGTAAATGTTATAAAATATCTATCTGTAAAATATATCTGACTGTATAATATCTGTATGTAAAATATATCTATCAGTATAATATCTGTCTGTAAAATATATCTATTTGTATATACACTGTAATTCATAATTCTGTATAATTTGATAGAACATATCTCTGCATGAGTACTATAAATCATAGTAATCTGAAAACTATAGAATCTCTGTACTAATTTGATAATATCTCATGCCACACAACTAAAGAAATAAATATTTCATATTCTGAAAACTGTAACTTCCAATATACAAATAATTTGCATGTTGTATAATAATCTGAAAAAGCATGTAATTTACTGATAAACATTTTAAAATTCCTAGCATAACATATTTCCCTTACTTATCTGACTAGGAGGCTTGCCTCCAATTCAACCCTCACGCCCTCGGCGTTCCAACCTTAAAATCCTGTAATTACATATATACAAATCCCCAATAAAACACTGAATTCCTAGAAAATCATCATATTCACATTTCCTAAACTATAATTTATTTGGATTCTTGGAAAAATAACCATCGAGGTCTTCAACTCATGTCTGTAGGATTCCAAAAACACCCCAACCCTGAAATCATAACACCCTAATTTTACTCTACAAAAAATCAGTATATTCTCATACAACACAAAATCTGGGCTCAGATGAACCTGGTAATACTAGAAATACCAAAATAATCTACTTGCCTTGAAATTGGGATGGTGCTGAAACTTCTCAAATCAACATTTTGCTCTGGTTAGATTGTAGAGAATCTCCTCAGGATCACCGTGGTCGAACCGATGAGAAAATGAGCCGAAAATCTAGAGAGAAAGCAGAGAAACCGAGTTCCAGAGAGAGAGAAAAGAGAGAAACTGATTTTTCCGTCAAAATTCTGATTTTTGTGCTTATATAGATGGCTGACCACATGGCTTCGTCGACAAGCTATGTCACCTCGTCGACGAGACCAAGAAGGGAGTTCGTCGATCAACACATAACCCTCGTCGACGAATTTCAGGTCTTGAAATCAGCCCTCTCGGTAAGTTCTCATCGACGAGACACGTGTCTGCGTCAACGAGCCTAAGAAGACTGTTCGTTGACGAACGCTGCTGAGTCCCCCCTTGAAATTTTCTTCTCTCTCTTTCCCTTTTATTATTTAATTGCTATAATTCCAAGGTCTCTACAAGGCTTGTGTCAGAAAAGAGAAAAATTCTGCACACATCTGCCCTATAAGTGCTTGTAGAGTTCAAACGTGTTCTTGGATGACCACTCAAATAAGCAAGTGAAAATTTATATCTCGTTTTTTCAAACTAAGTGAATGGTTACATTTCTTTGATGGATGATTTATATTTCGTATGAACTATTATTTGAGCTACTAGATTGCATGCCTTATCTGAAATGCCACCTGCATGGCTGATGCAATGATTTATGTTTTGCATGTTATAAAAAACTATTAGGTTATCTGGTATACTCTCTTTGATTTACAGATTTGGGAAATGTTCTATTTACATACGGCATGCTACTAAAATTTTGTTAAAATTTTCTCCAAAATAATCAAAGCCCAAAAATTAAGTGCTAAATGTTTATAATATGATGCATGCTTAAATTGTTATTGAAAGGATGAGTGATTGCTAAATGAAGATTGATCTTCATCCTAAATTGAAAACGCATGCATAAGAACATATATAGAGGAGCTGAGCATCATTATTAGATCATTAGCAGTGACAGCCCCCTATTTTTTTTTACAATGGCAAAAGGGGAGAAATGGATGGTAATGAGGATGGTGTTCGTTTTTTGTTATTGAACTGATGATGTTTTTGGAAGTCAAGAAAGTTTTTTCGTTGCTTCTCTTAAGGATGTTACTGACTATTTGCATCTATTTTGGTGTATTGATGCAAATCATCTTGTACTTTTTATTTATTTTAACTTTGTAATGAAACACAATTATGCTTAACTGATGCTTGCAAGGACGTACTTAACTTGATTGTTTGTATGAATTGTTTGGACTGATCATACTGAACTGCTTGTGTTGAATAGAACATTGCCAAATATTGAATATATTGAACTATTTGTGTTGAATAGATTATTACTGAAATATTGAGTATACAAATTGCTTTAGGCTTGTATGTATGTTTTGTTAGAAATAGAGCATGAAGAACCCATTTGCATCACATGTTTTGCTTTTTAAATATTGAGGCTCTTCCGAAAACTCTAAACATCGTACCCATTTGCCAAATATGGATTGTTCTTTGGTTATGAACACAAAATCATGCTATGTATATATGTTCAAACATTGTATACTAGCAAGCTAATTTCTTGTGAAATTATTATTTTGTAGAGTTTGCGGCTTTCAAAACACTACGACGATGGTAGACACTTCAGTCGGGTCGAATGCACGCAACTTTTTAATTTTCCTGTATATCTTGTTACCTAAACAGAATTAATTTGTATATTTTAATTTGAATTTGTACTTATATGTATTTTAATTTTGAACAATTTATACTTTAAATTTTAATAATTTATGAATGTTTTAGTAATTTTGGTTCAATTTTATGCATTTTAAAATGCAATTAAAGGTTTTTACATGAATTTTAAAAAAAATTAATATTTTCAAAACATTAGTGACAGTTTGCAAAACCGTTACTAATAATGGGAAGATGAAGTATTAGTGACAGTTTATAACCGTCACTAAATGACCAAAACCGTCACTATAGAATCAACCTTATAGGGGTCAAATATTAGTGACAATTCTATAATTATTACTAATAGTCAATTATTAGTAACGGTTTTAATAATCGTCACTAAAAAGCGTACTATTAGTGAGGGTTTCTTGACCGTCACTACTATAGTCATATTAGTGACAATTATTAAATCCGTCACTAATACATGCGCTTTAGAGACAAAGTTTAGCCGACCATATATGTAATTTTATAGTGACAAACATAGGCTATTAGTGACAATTTGAATATTTCGTCACTAATAAGTATTAGTATCCGCAAATATGGTGACAAAACTAAAATTGTCACTAATACTGAAAAAACCGTCACTAATACTATTAATGACGATTTTTTGAGTATTAGTGACTATTTAAAACTGTCATTAATACCTTTATTTCTTGTAGTGAATCTAAAAGAAAGTGCCAATAATCAAAATTTTAAGTTCAAAATTAATTTCCTAATTAGAAAAAAATAAGAAAGTTGTCAATAACTTATAAACGATCTTACATGAGAAAATTTATAGGCTCGCAAAACCATTCAAAATCCGTAATAAAAATGGATAAAATGAAAATATAAATCTAGACACTACTATCCCAAAAGAATTATTCGTGCTCTCGAGTACACATCAAAATCGTTAGGATATATAAGGTATTTTTATTTTTTATGATAATAAAATGACAATATTACTAAACAAAAACTCATTTCTCTCACTCAACTTGGCATTTTCATGCCAATCTTTCTTGTAATATATAAACGTAAAAAACGATAGTCCATTACAATAGATTAACTTTAGCAAACTAAACATTCATGCAAAGTGTCGCTTGATTTTTTTCTAACCCTAAAAGAAAAATTGTTGGTAAAACCTAACCACAGAGAAAAAAAATCCAATTCTTGTGGAAAAAAGAGAACAAAAATGAAGACTTCTACACCATCTTTTTACCTAAACAACAACAAATACATTCAATCATGCCACCTAACACCCAAATTTGAGAAGAAAAAAAAAGGCAAAGGGGAAGAAAGGAAATCAAAGCATCAACACCAATTCCTTGACCTAATAAATAAACAAACACACCAACCAAACGCTTCACTAAGGATCCTATGTTGTAAATTACAGCTTATGCTCATATTTCAAAGGCCTAAACCTCTCTTCTCCTCTTACCTTTTCTTCTGAACTTCCTATTTGCTTCGCATGAGCTGCTTAGTTCCCATTTATGCATCCTGCTTTGTTACATTACCCTGTCACTAATATTTTGATTTAATTCATGAATTTCAAACTTTAAATTTGGATAAAGCATAATATAAAATTGTATTAACTTTTCTCGAAAAGTTCTGGTTAGTACGTGAATTGTGAGAGAAGAAAATAAATAAATTTGATCTGTTTTCTATTGTATTTTCACACTACATCAGATATAATTAACAATGATTCAATAAATTTGTTTTATTTCTCATTTTCTTAATAATCAAACACAAAAAAAGAATAAATATTTTATGTTCCTAGTATTTTACAAGTTAAAAATGGACCTGAACATAGATACACATGCAGAAATTTGGGCCAAGGCCCAATCAATCTGTTGGTATTGGTTTGAAGAACAAGTTAGCAAAAATGCCTTTGGGCCCTGGCAAGTTCAGCCCAAATGCTTCTATCTGCACTCTGTCCAAATTATTGGGCTTTGGAACACATGTAAGTAAGATGCCTTATGTTACTTCTTTCAATTTTTAAATAATTTAATTGTCCTTGTACATTTAACTTTTACATTTTATCAGAATTAATTTTTTTTTTACTAATACAACCCCAATATAAATTGATATAAATTACTAAGGAAAATGATCGACTAATAATACATTTTTTTAATCAAAACTTAAATTATTATAAGGATGTATACTTTAAAGGTTAATGCAAAAAGTATATATTAATCTTACATTTAAAAATGCCTTGAATTTAAATTTGTATTAAATTTAAATAAGACATAATACAATTATATGCAACTTCTGCTTTTCATACGAGTATGACATGGATTACTTCCACACGGTAATGTAATCCTTAGTACTCTTTTTCCTAGTCTTTTCTCTGAGAAGAAGCAATGCCGATATATGAGGAATAAGCATTAACTAACTCTATACCAGCACTCACGGTAATATAGAGGATGCAAGCATTATCTTTCTTCCTCACCCCTCCCCCCCTCTCTCAAGTAAAATAATTTTCCATATTGTTCATTTTTTTGCATCTTTGGAGTCCATACTTGCAAAAACATATTGTTCTTATGAAATACTAGTATGTTAAAGTCCAGTATTTAGAACCCAATCTCTACATTTAGGATCGATAGATATGAGCCACTATAGCAAAAATATAAATAAATAAATAAATAAAATATTAATAATATTTTTAACCAAACAAAAATAAAGCTTGCCAGAAAAGACACTAACTCCCCTCAAATTTCAAAAATCCCAATAACCTTTCTAAGATTTTAAAAATTATACATACCTCCCTAAGATTTATTAAAAGAAAAAAAAAAAAAAAAGAGACCACTAACCTCTCTCATTGTGTTTTTCAAAAAGACATACGTTTTCAAGCATCCCATAAGTCAAATGTCAAGAAAAGTCTATAGGAGTTTTAAAACCTTAAGGCCCTATTTGAAACTTAAAAAATACTAGAAAAAGAAGGATAAATGTCAAGGTGTTCATATTTTCGTGTTTGATTATGATATAGAAAATAAAAATTATACCAAATCTATGAACAAAATTTTGATTTTGCATATGATTAACATTTAATTTTTCTTAATTTTTAATCATATTAAAACAAGCTTTCATTTTTATTTTTTTTTTATAGTACTTAATAGAGAAACAAAGTATAAAGGAAAATAAATTTCCTACTTATTTTCTTTTGCTTTACTTTTTCCCAAACAAAATTCTTAATCCAAACAGGCCCTAGGGAAACCCAAGAGATTTTTAAAACAAACTTCAATAGAGATCAATTTCTCTTCACCAAACCTCTAGGGAGATCAGTCTTTTTTGCCTTTTTTAATACAAGCAAAGAAAGATTACCAAGAAACAAACCAATTACTAACTCGTCCCAATTTTACAGACCAAGGAGAAGGATTTCACTGGAGGAGAGGTCACCAAAATCTTCCTTCCTTGATATGCTTAAAACATTCAAGCCTGCCCAACTCCCTGCAGCTTTGAAAGACTCCTTCAATTCCAACTAGCTTCACACATCTTCAGAGCACTACCATGTAAAGGACTCGAATGGTCATATCCTCAGTTGCCTCTAAAAATAACACTTCATACTCTGGGCGGAACCTTAAATTTGTATTCTGGATTTAAGCAAAACTTGATGTTTACATTTCATACTGTGCTCTCTCCAAATCCAAGGTTCAAACCTCCCAATCAAATGGCTCAATCTCTCGAAAATGATTTATTTTTCAACCAGCAAATCTGCTGTTGAAAGAATCCGCCACAAAAGCAACTTAACCAAAACCCAAGACTTCGTCAATTACAGCTTGAACTACTCAAGATAATGAAGAGTTTACACTACCATGGTCAAAATTAGGTTCACCTAAACTAGCCATGGTTACGAAGAATTGGACATTATACTAAGCTAAGTTAAATGTTGTATATATAATAGAGCAATCGAGATTTTCTCTGAGATCATCTTCTTCCATTGGTGCTCCAAGAATCGCAAGCTCACCAGCACGAGCTTTCACTATTTGTAGGAAATCTGTAACACTTTGCCTTTGGTTAGATTTTTAAGGTGACTTTTTACCTGCTTAATGCGTCCTCGTGACGGCTCAGCATACGTGTCCGCCAAAATTGTCCATGCTTCCTGCGATGTCTTATCCAACAAGAGCATTTAGAATTAATTGATCTTGTCAAACCCACATTATGTGAGCAGGATTTGGTGTAGTGGTGTTGTTTGCAGTAACAGTGGCTGGTGGGCATGATTTTGATCCATCTACATATCCTAGGAGATCATATACCTTAAAAGAGGGTGTGAAATTGAAGCTTCCATGAGATGTAATTATTGGTGGTGAGTTTGAGTGGGGCCTGAGCTGAGATATTGACGGTGATTAAGGCATTATTTGGATCATTGGGGTTGTGAACTGCAAGTAGGGAGGTTGAAAATTTTGATCGACAGTTTGTAGTCATGACTGGTGGCTTAAAGAAGAATAGCAATAGCAATTTTAAATTTTAAATTGCTCTGATATCATAAAAAGAGAAACGTAGAAGATTGGAAAGGAAATAAAAGGTCACACACAAGATGGTTTTTCATTGATCAGTATCTATAGATTACAAGGAAAATCAAATACAACAGCTCTGCCTAAACTAATTCCTACGCACAATGAAACAGAAAGATTCAAATAAAAAGTCTGCCTAAACTAACTCCAAAATACAATGAAACAGAAATATACGAAATTAAAATTACAAATACAAATTCAAAAATAATATCAGAGAAAATCTCAATGGCTCCACTATAGCATAACCCTAAGCATATGCGAAGTACGAGTAAAATAATCCAAGTCTAATGTAGGGTAATCCATAACACATATTTCGGAACCATACAAACCAAACATAATTGAATCAAAGAATAATTAATCAAGTAATAAATAATTAAACTTGAATAAAATAAGTTTTAAAAACAAAAACAAAAGCAAAAACAAAAACTATTGACATCTCAGGTGAGAGTGATCTAAAAATGACAAAAATACACACCAATAACAATGTCTTGCGATTCATCGGTTCAATGGGCATACAAGCCGTTCATCCTCTCAGCACAATTAAAATTTTTACGTTCTTCCGCATTTTCCCATCCTTCTAGTATTTAAAGCATTGATGCAAAAATCATTTCACTTTAACAAGGAATTTTGCTAGTAGCAAGCGATGCTTATTCAATGCCTAGGAATCCAAATTCTCCACAGGCCATCAAATAAATTGAACAATTTCTCACAAGAAGATACTAAATCTCTTTTTAGAACTCAAAAAACACTAAGGAAAGAAAAGGAAAATATGAAGGAATTCGCATTTTCATGTTTGGTTATCAAGAAAAGTAAAAAAATAAAATAAAAAATACACTAACCTACAAACAAAATTTTGATTCTACTCATCATTAATATTTGACTTTCTCATATTTTCAATCATATTAAAATAAACTTTCATTTTCAATAATATTTAATATAGAAGGAAAACAAAATAAAAAATTAGTTTCCTCCTCGTTTTCTTTGCCTTTCCTTTTTCCAAGCAAAATTAAATTCTTGATCCACACGAACCCTAAATAAATCTAGATTTTATAAGTTTGTGAAGAAAACCTAAGACCATATCTCAAAAAAAAAAAAAGGCAGTACTCTCTTCCTGCCAATACTGCAATATAATAAGAAGCTAATTTGAGTCAATATCCTTCCTGGCTTGCTACCTTCTCTAACTTTTTTTTGTGGGGGAGAATCTCCTTTCTACATGTATAGAAGTAACAAATTACATCAACAACACTAAAATCAATATATCTCAATGTAAAAGCTTTAACATAATTGCAGTACAAAACAAAGGTCCTAGTTTAGATTGACATATTTAAATTTCTAGCCAATGAAACACAACATGGGAGAACAACATAGGAAGAAAGAGTAAGAAACCATAGCAGGTCAAATTACTACTTATTGTTGCAATTACAAGAAGGATCTTTAGGAGCAAACATTACCTGCAATTGCTTCTCCGCATGCACCACTATAGTAATCTTTAGACATTATTACACCACTTTGCACAACATACAAAACCCACATCAAAGGTGATAGACTCACAGCTTGCTAGAAACATTGATTGTGCGTACTTTGGAGGGCTTAGGGTTTGTGTCTTTTGGAACAACAATGGTGAGGACACCATTCTCCACATGGGCCTTTATGTGATCCACCTTCACACCCTCTGGTAATTCAATTTCCCTAGAGAAATCCCCCTTCCCATTTCCTCTTTCTGCCACATGCCAAACAGTGTCCTTTCCGCCAGATTCATCTTTCCCACCTTCCCCTTTTATGTGCAAAATGTTCCCATCTTCAATCTGCACCTTTATCTCATCTTTGCTGAAACCTATCCAGCAGAGATTACCCAATTCAGTAAAGTCAATGAACCCTTAAACCTTCTCCTTCTCCTAGTAGAATTCGCTCAATTAAGAAAACCCATTATCAGAATTTCTGTGTAAAATTAATGTCATCTTCGGGAGATGTTTGTATTGAAGTTCATAGAATTCATCGAAAAACCCAAATCCAAATCTTGAATTCTGTGCTCCAAATGCAAAGAGCAATGTAAATAAATAAAGATTGCACCGAACAGAAAGGAGATCAATAGAAACATGAAGACATATTAAATGATCCAACACATTTTTAAAAATCAGAAAAAACCATTACAATTGAGAGAGAGAGAGAGAGAGAGAGAGAGAGAGAGAGAGAGAAGAAATACCTGGGACGTTGAGCTTGAAGACGTGGGCAGAAGGGGTCTCGAGCCAGTCCATGAGGGCCGTTGATCCGGGCCACGTTCGGTAAATCGGAGGGCTAAGGAAGAAGCGCCTGAAAGGGTCGCCAGAGAAAACCTCCGCCATGGAGAAAGCTGTTCTTTGGTTATGATCGTGAAGATTGTAGCGATGGGGCAACGAGGACTATCGGGTTTTCTCTTTCTATTTTTCTCTGCGCAGTCTACCAGAGAATAAATAGAGACTCCATGGAAGCTAGGTTTTCTCCTCACCTCCCTGCCATATTCTGGAGGATTCCGGAAGCTTGGAATTAGGATTTATTATTGTTACCAGCAGATACTAAGCAAGAAGCGCCCGAAAGGGTCGACAAACATGAAAATTTTGTTAATGATATTTCAAAATCAAAATTTTATTCATTAATTTGATATAATTTTATTTTCTATATCATAAAATATGAATTGCTAGACATTTATCCTTCTCTTTCTAATAGGGTCTTTAGGTTTTAAAATTTTGATAGACTTTTCTTGACATTTAACTTTTGGGATACTTATATTTTTGAAAACATTTGTCTTCTAGAAAAATACAATGAGAGAGGTTAGCGGTCTTTTTTTTTTTTTGATAAATCTTAGGGAGGTATGTATAATTCTTAAAATCTTAAAAGGTTCTTGAAATTTTTAAAATTTGAGGGGGAGTTAATGTCTTTTTGGCAAGCTTTAGGGGAGGTCAATATTTTTGTTCGGTAAATCGGAGGGCTAAGGGAGAAGCGCCTGAAAGGGTCGACAGAGAATCCCACCTCCATGGAGAAAGCTATTCTTTAGTTATGTGTAATGAATCCACTAACAATTGTAATAAATCCAACAAGAATGGAAATAAACCTAATAGGAATGCGATGGGTACTTAGATGAATTACTTGCAGAATAACTGAATTACAGGGACGAATAGAATTCAGTGGTGGCAATGCATACAAAGAAAAAGAAAGAGAAATTTAGGTTGGTTGGTTCAAGAGAGCCACTCTCCAAAGCAACAAACAGATTCCCAATTATCTCCCCCCCTATTCCCGCTGGTCACCCCCTTAATACCTAACAACCTGTAACAAAAGCAACAATAAAGAAACTAACTAGTACGAGGACTCAAATGGGCTTTGGCCTAACGCCCAGCCCAATTCCCACGCTGCTAAGATCTCAGCCCAGCTTCCTACGATAAAAAGCCACGGCCCACGGAGTTTCATCCCACACGCCAGGTCTGCAAGTCCTGTCAGCTTCGCCTTTCGTCTGAGCTCTTCCGTCTGCTCGGATTTGTTTGCCCGAGCCCTTCAACGAGGTGCCTCAGTCTGATTAGAACCCTTGTCCATGTAGAAAATCCGTCCGACCTCCTTAATCTATTTGGAACCCTTTGTCCGAGCTCCTCTGCGAAACGTCCTTCGTCCAAGTTCCTTTGTCTGCTCGGAGACTCTAAGCCCCTTTGCAACACGTCATCCTTCCGAGTCCCTCCTCCCCTCAAGTCGTCGGCTCGGAACCTTCCACCCGAATCCCTTCTCCCCTCTGGTCGTCTGCTCATAGCCTCCCGCTCGAGCCACTTCTCCTCTCTAGCCTTCTACTCGGACTCCCTGACCATCCTCTGTCTCGGCCCATAGCAATACCCTCCCCTTTTGAGCACCTTGCCCACAAGATGAGGAAACTTCTCCTTCCACTTATGATACCACTTCCACGCATCCTCCTTCTCCTGTCCCTCAGCAACTTCAACATAAGCTCTCTTCAAAAATTCCCCTACGCGGACTTCTTTGAACCGGAGCTCATATAATAGCGAAGCCACCTTCTCTTCTTCATCCTCTGCTTTCTTCAAGGCTACAATTGCTTTCATATTGATACCTGCTTTAATGTACAAATTAGCCACCATGGTGGAAGTGCTCCAATCCATGGAGATGTAAGGTTCACTCTCCATTTCTTCTAGAAGTTTCTCCATGTTCTCAATATCAGATGCTGTCCCATACAAGTTACTGCAAATTCTATAGCTACAGTTATTGGGAGAGAATCCATTTTCCTTCATCTTTTGCACATGAGCGAGGGATTTATCAACGAGGCCTTCCCTGACATAACAACTTAGAAGAGCGCCATATGTTTTGTCACATTTATCTTGGTCACTCATGTTATTGAAGTAGCTCTCTGCAGCATTCAACCCATAGACACTACCAATTAAATCCAACTACACAACACGATCACCAACAACACCAACACAATCTTCCTATACTTTCTTGTTGCCATTGATTTATAAATCATTTATGCCTTCATGAATCTTTTCATCCCCCAGCTTTTGCAGATTAGAATAAGTGTCGCTCATATAAGTTATGACGGTCATATCATTACCAACTCTGCTAGAATCACAAACTCGATCCACATAAATTGACTCCGTTTCTTTTTTTAAGTTCACAGAATCATCCCTTCCATCATCCATATGTTACGGTTCAGCCGAACAACTTGCTCATTCAGGGGCCATTGTTAAGTTCATTTTTCTATGTCCTTCTGTAGCCCCTATTCTGCTCTCATATCCAGCGAACACACCTTTTTCATCTTTAACTGTTTGATCATCAGTATAATCAACTCCAAGTAAGCTGGTAAAACAATGGACATCATTTTTAGAAAGAATATTAGCAGATTCAGGGGGTGTTTATGTGTTCACTTTGAACCTTTCAATATTGATCCACTGTTTCTCGAGATTCTCTTGAGCACTATTTAGTAAACCATCGATATTTTTTAACTGCTTTTTCTTCAGATAGATCTCCACTTGAGGGTATCTTTCACGAATATCATTCATGACATTTTTAAATTCCTTTAAATTTAGACTACCGGAGTTGTTCTCATCTGCCTTCCTAAATATAGCCCAAATAGCTTCCGTAAATTTGCGTTGATTTATCGTGGCATAATCACCTAGGGCATATGTGTTTACACAGCCTTCCACTCTCAACCATTCATCAGTTGCTAAAGCACGCCTGCCAGTCTAGCCACGTTGCTTCAATAAATCCATTATGATTAGGCGAGTCCTGATGCCAGTTGACCAAACTACCATTCCCTATGGTACGGATAAAGTTTCACCAGTTCCTCTTTCTTGAGTAGAAATTTCTTTGATGACTTTCACCACAATGGATCCTATTTTCAAATGTTTACAATCTCTCTAAATATTTTCTTCAGCAAAAGCAGTGATTCTTTTGTCAAATATGTTTAGGATATGGGGTAGGGGTAGGGGTACTAGGCTAAACTGATGAGTTCACACACTTTCACAAGCCTTTAACCCGAGTTTTACCCTTTAGGAATAAAAAAAAGCATAGTAACATTAGCCCTCATGAGACTCAGTCTTTGGGGGCGCGTGAACCACTCCGCTCAGTATGAACTTTGTCCCAGCCCATTGAGTGAGGATAAAGGACATGTTGGGAGTCTATTGTTAATAGGGATTAGAGCTTAACCCCACATACTTGACCACAAGGTTCACTCCATTAGGGTAAAGCTTTCAACTGAACAAAACATGTAGTAAAACACCTACTTGGGGCAAGGACGGGATCTACATATTTCTCCATGATATAATATTGTCTTGTGTTGTGATTAATTGATCAACTTGCATCATCCATTCATTTTCATACATGATAGGCCCATCATTGTGTTGCCAAAATTCTAATATAGCCCGAAGTTATTTCATGACAGGTTCAATGGCAATATGCAAAGAAGAGGAGATCGTAGTCAAAACCTATTATGAAACTCAGCAAAACCATCACGGGGATAGTCTGAATCACAGTTCAAAAAAGGAGTTGCCAACCCGGGTCAAGCTGGATGTTAGAACCAATGCCTTAAAGGAGATAAGGAAGAACTGGATTGATTGGACAACTGAGAGACGCCTACGATTTTCAGAGTTGTATGGTCACATAGGCTTCCTACTGCATGTAGTGGTCAACTACGATGTAGTAATCATCTTGACGAAATTTTGGAATCCTCCCTACCGCTACTTCACTATGAAAGGGGTAGACATGGCTCCCACCATGGAAGAGTACATGTCTCTGTTGAATCTACCAAAGAACTATAGAACCTATATGCCTAACACAGTTATATTGTTCAGAAAGGAGCTAGGCAAGGTATTGAGGTCAAGGCCTAGAGAATAAATAATCAAGTCAACAAAGAAGCAAAAACCATCTCCTCAGAAGAATTGAAAACTCTGGTGAAATAAGAGGAATCCGAAGAAAGTCATATGAGCATGCTAGCCCACCCTATCTACGGGTTGGTAGTCTTCCCAAAAGAAATAGGGGTTATTGATCATGGAGTGAATTCATTGTGGCCCAAGTCCAAAAAGGGGTCAATCTGGTATCAGGCATCTTAGTGGAAACAATCCAATCCTTGGATTATTGCTAAACTAAATGAAAATGTCAATTGAAATGTTGTGTTCCATTGCTTTACGTATGGTTCCTAAGTCATGTGTCGTGCCAGGAAAGTCGCTTTCGTTCGATTTACTCAAAACTATGGATCCCTTTAATCGAGTTTGAGAGGGCTTCATGGGAGCAACACTCAAACAAAGAAGAATGGGTTGAAAGGATACGCAATTGAGAAACCAAAGGATTCTCCTGGATGACACCATGGATGGGAAATTCGGATATGATCTACCAGTGTGGTAAATTTCCATGGGTCCCATTACTAGGCCCATGGGGAGGGACCGCATATGCTCCCCTCATATTCAGGAGGCAATTGGGCTTTAGCCAATTCATACCAATGACTCATGGGTTAAGTAGTGCGGAGTTCGCTTATGAGCAAGAGGAGGCCCACAAATCAATCAAAGAATTTGCAATTGCATGGAGGATGGTTTATATTATCAGCTCAGGCCAGCGTTTGATGGAGACACAGGGAAATTACAATAGTTGGGTCACCAATCGAGTTAACCCACTGGTTGCAGGAATTCCACTAAGAACACCCCCAAGTCAACTTGGGCTAGAAGAAAGACTCATGGAGGCAAAGCTTGTCGCCAAGAGAACCAAGGGTAGGGAACACCAGATAATCCTTTGATGCCAAGAAAATGTGAAGCGAAAGAAGAATCAGTGCATACAAGCTGAAAAGGAGATAATGGCATTAAGAAGGAAACTTCAAAATGAGGCTCAGATCAACTTAACCTTGCAGAAAGAGGATCTTGGGCACAACTAGAGGGGATATGGTTTGTAATGGGGAAAAGGGATAGGAAACTTGTCTGTAGAGACTCGAAAAGGAAAACAATAATAATGAATGAAAATGGTAAAGAAAATAAGGGAAGTGGGTTTGGCACAGGCCAAATCGTTGACGGTTTTAAGTAACTGAGGAGCGGTTAAGGTGAAATGGTAAAAATGGTTTGGTTAAAAAGCCAAACCATTGACGGTTTCAAGGAAACCATCAATGATTTCGTCTAGTAGCCACTAATATATATATATGTGTGTGTGTGTGTGTGACTTAGTTCATTTGTGTTTAAAATTTTCTTTCCTCTCTCATACTCTCTCTCTAGGTTGCGGTATCCTCTCTCTCTCTTTGTTCGATTTTTCGCCCGGTTTAAGCCCGAATCAAAGGAGAAACGTCATTTTGGGATCCTAGCGACGTTTCTCTGCAATTTAATCGGAGCAGATTAGTTATTTGGGGGTCCTAGTCACCACTCCAAAACTAGGGTAAGGAAGATGTTTTTAAAAGTTTAATCATTTATTCGGAATGTGTGGGCTTAGGAATATTAAATAGTTATTATTCAGAGATTGAACTGATTAAACTAAGGTATACGAATACAAGGTTTTGTACGAACGCCGCAGGCACTATTTTAGGATCTTTACGAGAATATTCTCGGTAAACAGGTAAGGGGAATAAATTATGTCAGGTATTTTGAAAATTAACTAATTAATTTAAAGCATGAGAATATGAAAATATTGTATATGATTTCCTGATGTATCAGGCATTTGAAAATACTAGTTTTGGATTATCATGTATTTATTTGGGTATTATTTTATAAAATATTACTTAAAATTTGTGTGACATGAGAAATGGTTTTGTTACTGTATATTAAACATGTGGGAATCATTTATGATGAAATGTGATTTATACTGGTATATGGGAAATCTTGAAAGTACAGACGTGATATTTTGATACTAAGAAATATAATTTATACATACATGATATTTTTTATATTGAAATATGTGACGACGGTTTTATACTGAGAAATGAAATAACATAAATGATAGTTTTTATACTAAGATTGTCGTGGAATTGTGAAAATGAGAACCCTGATGGACTAGTGATGTACATAAGAGTACGGTACCGTTGCTAGAAAATGAGTCAGTGCAACCACACTACTTGGGAAGAGTGTTGGTTTTAGAAGTCGATTGGGCCTGCGGAGAGATGTTGACCGCCTCTGGGTCCAGACTAGGTTGCAGTGAGCCAATCGTACTACGGATGAGATTTGTTTTGACTTAACCTGGTAGGCCAGTCATGGCTAAGTCTCGTCTCCAGGCCGCACAACCCGGTCATGTGGGGCGACTACATAACAATGATATATGAATGTCTATTTAGATTGGTTCCTCATTATAGACATGATGAATCTACGTTTACAGACATATTGGATTTTGAGCCCTGAGAAACGTATTGAGCACGTGCATATTTATGAGAAAAATATATGGTTGCAAATGTATATATATGTATATGGATATGAGTACAGTTTTCATGATAATTTAGCTAAATTATTTATTAAATGAAAGTGTCATGATACATTAAAACTCATGTTGCCACACACTGATAATAATTTATTCTGTCTTACTGAGAGGTGTCTCACTCCTTAAATTTTTAAACATTTTAGGAAATCCAGAGAGACGAACTTAGAGAGCTCCGGGCAGGATTAGTCGTGTTGGAGATGAAGTTAGTGTCGGCGAGACACTACTATTTATCTGTCTATGGATATGTATTATGTACCTTGGGTTGTATAAGTGGTTTTGGGAGAGAGATACTTTTGTATTATGATGGTATTAGTACTCTGGTATTGTATATGGGATTTATGTATATTATGCTTCCGCTGTGTTGTAGTATAGCTTATGGATAGTTGTACCAGGTAACCCACTTGGGGGTCGGGTGATATATATATGGTATCAGAGTTTCATGTATTTAAAAAAAAAATGTAGTATAATTTTCGGGTCGTCGCATTATCTGTGTACCCATTTTGTGAATTAATGAAAGCTATTTTAATAATTTTGGCAATACAATCATTTGGTGTCATACATTGCACAGTTCATCCTCATTACATCCATGCATTGAACATTCATGACATTATATATTCATGCACTCACATTCTAAAAGAAGGATTTTCCATGTCACGGCAAGGATTATGCTCAGATTGCGAACATTGAGGCCTCTGCTCACCCATACAACACTTGAAGAAAAGCAAGAATTATGGGTGAACAACTGGAAAACAGGGTCATGGGCTTGAAACAGGGAGCAGGAGGAGATAAATGATAAAATGAGCAAGATTATAGAGTTGTTGACACTCAAAGGGAAAGCAGTGCAAGTCGATCCAAGATAAATTCGAACACAACTCATGCTCCGAGTTTCACCCCAGTTTCCAAACAAACATCAGCTCCGCCACCTATCATCACGGAGTGCCCCATGCTGAATATCTCTCCATTCATCCCTATTGTTCCAGTGCAGGGATTTCAGGTGTCCAGAGCGCCTCCTATAGTGGTTTCCTACATGGGGATGAATAAATCTAAAACCGAGCGCTGTCGTGATGTGCTCAAGGAACTTTTAAAAGCAATGGAGGGGACGAACGCGATCGATTCCATTGATCTTACTGATCTCTGCTTAGTGCCAAGGGTAACCTTTTCCCCGAAATTCAAAGTCCCTGATTTTGAAAAGTTTGATGGAGCTCGCTGTCGTTTGACTCACCTACATCTCTATTGCCAGAAAATGGCCCCCTATCTTGACAATGAGAAGCTAATGATGCACTGTTTCTAGGACAGTTTGAGCGGATCCGCTAGGTGGTGGTTTATACAGCAAGACAAACCCGAGTTCGCACCTGGAAGGATTTGGCCAATGCCTTCATGGCCTAGTATTGTCACGTGATAGAGATGGCGTCTGACCGCATAACCTTGCAGGGTATGGAGAAGAAACACATTGAAACATTCAGGGAGTATGCGTATAGGTGAAGGGACACATCTATCCAGGTGAGCCTTTTTGTGGACGATAGCGAGGCAATCACCCTATTTGTGAACATATTGAAAGATCCCTACTTTGGGCATCTTCTGGGGGTTACCCCCCCCAAAACTTCATGGATTTTGTATCCATCGGAGAGAGGATTGATACAGCTATAAGAATCGACAAAGAGAAAGGCATTAATTCGAACTCTATCCCGACTCAAAAGTGGGCTAATAGGAAAAATAAGGGAAAAGCACAAATGATTCAGGGGCGTCCCTACCAGAAGGGTAGGACCCAGCGGAAAAATAGAAATTCGGCTTATGAGCGTGCGATCAATCAAGTAGCACAACAAGGTGTACAATCGCATTTGATTTCCTCTGGTCCTCCACCAACTTTGGGGCAACAAAATTTACGGACTCTAGAAATAAGAATGAGAAGAGTTGAAGTTCAACCAATTCCGATGACCTACACATAATTGTTTCCACAATTGGTTGAGAGGCAACTAGTTGCACCTATACTGGGAGTGTTGATACAACCTCCTTTCCCAAGGTGGTACGACCCAAGTGCTCGATGTGAGTATCATACTGGGGCAATAGGTCATTCAATTGAAAAATATTGGTCTTTTAAGCACAAGGTGCAAGCCTTAAGAGATTCGACATGGCTAGAGTTTGACGATAAAGAACCCAATATATGTGGGAATTCGTTGCCTAATCACAGTAGGGGTACGATTAATGTCATCGAATCGGAAGACTGACTAGAATTCAATCAGAGATAATGGCGGAAAATTGGTCATGTGCTAAGAGGGATGCTTCTATGAGTCCTTTTTGTTTTAATCATTTTGAAGTCGAATGAATTAAAAATGCATTTCTGTCTCATCTCATCACATCTGTTAGCCTTGGTGTATTCCCAAGAGGGGGCGAATAGGGTATTTAAAAATTAATCCCCTAGGTTCAACTAATCTAACAAGTAGTATTTCACAAACCTAGGGTCTTTTTATGTATTCACAATCCCAATCCGATATTTAAATAATAAACATAAACATACAGGTACAGAAAGTAAATAGCGAAAAATAAAATTAACACCAGATATGTTATCGAGGTTTGGCCAACTGTGCCTACATCTCCGCCTCTAACTCGCAAGCCCGAGGATTCCACTAATGCTCATTTAATGGGTGGAGCGGTACCTAATACATTTAGATCAATTAGCACAGGCTGACCTCAGCCTTTACAAATTCTCCTTGCAAGGCGGAGAAGGCTCTAACAATCCTTACGGGCTGGATTATCTCCCCCTTAGGCCACACTTAGAATACAACAATATTTTTTACAATATAACTGGAACAATGATTATTCTTCTTAAGTAAAGTAGATATGTACCCAATATAAATAATCACATACACATCAACAATAAAGGTAATGTAAACTCAGTGATGTGAATATATGTGCAAATAACACTCAATAAGATATGATCTCAATAATGTTCAAGAGTGTTCTAAGCAAGTTGTATCATTGAAACGAGTTAAATGAAATCTCAATAGCAAATCAGGGTTTCAAAGATGTTAATCAAATATTCAAACTTAACTCAAAATATTTTCCTTTAATGTATTGAGCACAATAGTAGTTTGAAAATATTTTAGCTTGTAGAAAAATATTTTGCACACCAAAATCAAAGCTATAGGGATCTTGCAATGACAATGTGAAGATCTTTAAACTTGTTAGTTTATCCCAACACAAGATTTATGATGTTCAAATCTGTGGGATAAACCTAGCCAAACTCCTCAAAAATGAATCAAACAATCAACCAAACAAATAGAAGTATTAGCACAATCTAATAAACACAAAAACAATCAATAAACTCTCACAATACCAAGATGTATCAAGGGAATAGATATTTGAGAATATTTTGGGCAAAATGAGATTTTGAGATAAAGAGGATTTTTGCTAATTATTTTGGTTAATCTCATCTTAATCTTCACAAATGAACTCACATTTATAGATAAGGTAAAAAATATAACCGTTTGAGACCTATTGTGGGTATTATTAAAAAAGTTCCAAAATGCTTAAGCACTATTAACCCAAATTAACTCAATTTTACCTTGGTTAAAATAATTTTAACCTAACAAGGTTCGGGTGGCTAAATCGAGGTTTAGTCACCCGAACAAACACATTTTTAAAAGGCCTTAAAAATGGTTTAGTAGCCTGAGCGTAGGTTCGGTAGCCCGAACAAAAGTCAAAAACATTTGTTCGTAGGTTCAAGTGCCCGGTCCTAGGTTCGGTAGCCCGAACACACGTGTTCGATCGTCCGAGGCCTATTTGAACTAAAATGCTCGGCAACCCAAGTTGGTGAAATGTCTTTTTCAAAGGGTTCGGGCGCCCGAGGGAGATAGGGTCAAAATAGGTTCGATCGCCCAAAGCCTGGTCAAACTATTGACTTCTCAATAGTTCAAGCGCCCAAGAAGTTTTGAACTCTTGGGGTTCGGTCGCTTGACCTCTCACAAATTTTGCACGTTTAGTCCATTTTCATTTCAACTAATTCCCCTGATATTATAAGTGATTATGAGGACTATTTTGTGTATTTGTATAGGGACCTATGGTCTTTTTAGGGTCTATGAGGACACCGAAAAAATCTGGCATCAGTTGATCGAATGGTGCCCTAATGACATTCGGTACTCTATAGTCAGTCTATGGTCATATTGAGCTTACAAAACCTACATGCATGACATGCAAAGATTATTACAAACTCATTTGAAACGAAATTATTACATACCCAAAATATATTAAAACAATTAATGAATATGTTCGGGTCTTCATGCTTTACTTCATGCGTCATCAATTGGTTTGCTAATATAAACCTGCACACAAATTAGACAAACATTAAATATTAGAGTATTTGTCATAATCAAAATAGGGAATAACCCATAGGGTCAACAACATCTTTCTCAAATTGTTACCCTTTTATCAAAATTTTGTTTTTCTTTCATGCAAGTAGTATAGGGAATAATTTTGTCAGTACAAAGGGATCTATTCAATGGGATATGTTGCAAAAAAAAATAGGTGAAGGGAAAGCCTCCAAGTGATGTTTACTAAGGACCCCACTACAAGATATGTCAAGGAGTCTTTTTTTTGTAGACAGAAACAACTTATCAAGCTTTATAGTTCTAAGGAAAAGACTAAAAGACACTTCATAGAATTATAGTTCTCTTTTTCTATAGATTGAAGTAGTTTATGTTAGTGTATTTACAAGTCAAGTATACTGGACGGAGGTACAAATTTCTTCCGCTGCTCATGTTTTTAACATGTTATTCTGTTTGATATTCTTTCATATATATCAATTTACCTTTGTTCAAATAATATATGAATAATTTTCTATGAAGTGTACTCATAGGCTCCATTTAAAACTTCAAAAATATAAGAGAAAGGAAAAAAAAACATAAAGGAATCCAATTTATCGTGTTGGTTTTTAATGAAAGTAAATATATATATATATATATAATATCAAATCAATAAATAAAGTTTTGGTTTTGTACCATTAACATTTAATTTTTCTTATTTTTTAATCATTTAAAACATTTTTTTGTTTTTAATAGCATTTGATATAGAGAGAAAAATATAACAGAAAATTAATTTCCTTCTCATTTCCTTTTCCTTACTTTTCCTATCAAAATCTTTGATCCAAACGGACCCATAATGTAGCCTAAAAATACTATCTTGATGTAAATCTTAAAAAAAAATATTTAATTTACACCATACTACTTTCTTACCCCAAAAAATATGCAAATATATATATATATATATATATCATCTAAGTGTCACATACTCGAGAATATTGATAAATTTCATAGACTAAGGCTCGTTTGAAACTTGAAAAATATGAGAAAAATGAGAGGAAAACATAAAATAAAATAAAAAATTTCAAATGTTTGGTTATCAAGGAAATCAAAAAATAAAAAATAAACATATATCAAATCAATAAAGAAAATTTTGATTTTATTCGCCATTTGCGTTTATTTTTTATTAATTTTTAATCATATTAAACTAAATTTTTATTTTTAATAGTATTTATTATTACTATACTATTATTATTATCCTACTTGCTTTCCCTTCTAATTTCTCTCCATTATTTGTGTTCTCTCTCTCACACACAATTTTAGCATAGTTGGGCCTTAAACCGTCTTGGCCTGAACTGCGAAATTTGGGCCTCCAACAAAGCCGGTCTATTCCGAGTCACAGGCCCATTTTCAATATGTGAACAGACAGGAGTTTGGACTCGGGCTGTTTCGCCCGCTTACTGCTAAATTTGTGGCCAATTGGAAGCCCGTGATTCTGCCAATTAAGGCATCCTACGGTCCAACCACTTATGGACACGCCAGTAATTAAAACTTATAACATATATATTACAATTTTCATGTCAATTAAATAATTAATGCAACCATTTTTTTCAATAAATTTAGGATTACTAAATTCTTATTTTCTATTTCATTTTAAATTATTTTAAATTTTATAAAACTTATGTTTGTGTTCGTATTTATATTATTAGGAAGAGACAAAAATTAATTTACTTTAATTTTTTTTTTTAAAATAACCCCCCCCTAACTAACCGAATAAATTCAGTAGATTTGTTTCGGTTAAAAATTTATTTGGTTCAATTTGGCTTTTATTTTTGTTGAATTTTGGTTTTCGGCTTTTGAGTTCGGTTAATTTGATTAATCGAATTAACTGAATAGTATAAATTAATAATAAATAATTATATAAATTATATATTAAAATATTTTATATTTTATATATATACTCAAATTTTATATATTTTATATATATTAAAGTATTAAATCAGTAAAATTAGTTAACCAATTTAACCAAAATTTGATTCGATCGGCTTTAAGTTCGATTAATATGACATTTTGATTTGATTCAATTAATGAGACTTTTTAACCAAAATTTTTCGGTTAATTCAGTTAATTAACCGAACCATTCGAATGCTCACTCCTTCTTGAAATAATAAGTTTCCTTTATAATTTTTTGTGAGGTAGAGTGAGACTCATATGCTCTACTCAATTGTGAGATAGGTGATCATCATGAGCTTATATAATAGTACTACAACAAACGGGATGTCTTTTGTTTAAACCCTAAGAAAGGTTAAAATAATATATGTAATAGAAAATAAACTATACATATGAATTATAAAAAATAAAACAATTTGGGGTTGTGATATTCACACTTGTCTGATTGTCTCCCTTAATATTTTGAAGTCAACATCAGGAACCCTAGAAGTCTTATATTTCTTAAGAACTAGTCACAATGGAAAAATAGAAATGAATATTAGATGGAGCAAGTTGGGTATGAGCCGCTAGACATGGCTCTTATTGAATGCCAACATGTTTTGTTTCACCTCTCCCCATTTCTATATTAATATTTTTCAATTGCATAAATGCCATATAAAAATAAAATATATATTCTGTGCGTTTGTTTTATTCAGCAATTATAAGGCTGGCTTAAAATTATGTACCTTTGATTCTGTGCTTTCTTATTTTCAAGCCTAGCCACCCGCCTAAATATAATAAAACCATAAAATATTTAGGAAGGGGAGTGCTTTTATATGTACAATTTAATACTTTAAATAAAAAAAAGTACCTAGAAGAAAAATTTTCCGGGTTTATTATTATTATTTGATAATTCGCAAACTTCAACCATCATCACGCTACTTTGAACATTATGGTGTGATACCAAATCCGCAATGGTGAAAGTCGCTCGCCCACTGTGCACCTATGGGTTAAATTCTTAAGGGGGAATCGAACTCGTGACCTTGAAGTCAATAAAATCATAAATCACTCTTATTATTATTATTATTATTATTATTATTATTTTTGGATTACGCACTGGGTATCTACGTGTCGTTTTTACGATCCACGTGACTAATCTTACGCCCCTTGAAGTTGACCCCACAACTCCAAAGGGAGGGTAAATTCAGGAGTCCAGGAGCGGAAATAAATTCGGGAGGGTTTGAACACCTGATTTCGTGAAAGGCACTCCCGCAACCCGCGCTACCACTTGAGCCACACTATGGGGGTATTATTATTATTATTATTATTATTATTATTATTACTGGAGGTTGCTCCTCCAAGCTGCCTATACAAGACATTTATCTTATTCGAGAGTGTACAAAAATTGTTGAAAAATTGAAAATTAGGCCGAATCACAAGCAGCTTAGATTTTTCGGTGTTTGGTTTCAATTTCGGTCTTAGAAAATGTAAACTTTCAGTTTTGGTTTCGATTTTGGTTTCTAAAATATAACCAAACTGAAAAACTATAAAAATCAATTTAAATTTAAAGTATAGATATAAATTAAAATAATTCCTTAATTTGTATGTTAATAGATGATTGGTTCATTTAATATTTAGAAATCAAAATGCCCAATAGATTCTCAACAATCATTGTGAAAAGAAATTGTTGAATATTTAGAAAATAGTTAAAAATAAAAAAAATCGTAACCGAACTGCTGAATGTTCGATTTTTCAGGAGATAATAAATTCGGCTCGATTTCGATTTAAGAATACTAAAAACCATGAGATTCAGTTCAGTTTTTCGATTTGGCCCATAACTTAACCGTAATAAACCGATTACACCCCTAATCTTATTTAGTTTCGTCAAGTACCATTCAACACAGTTCAAAATTTTGATTGTCATAAATTAACAAACTAGCACCTAAATTGTTGGGAAAGACTTAGGTACATTTGGCATCATTATTAAAAATTATGCAAATATAGAAATTAAAATTAGAAACAAAAATTAAAAATCGAAAGCAGCAACCTATTGGGCTAATATTTGCAAATTTTAAATAAATTGAAATTTTAATTAAATAAATGTTCATTTTTGCCCATCAATCAAGTAATGATTAATAAAATAGGATTAAATTAAAAGGTGCAAAATAATACAATAATAAAATAATTATGAATATTTTTTTTTACTTAATTATTATAATTCAAAATTCACTATACAAGAACAATATTATTGGACATGATAATTAAAAAAATAAAAAATATTTTATAAATAACTTTTACCATTTTTTAATTATTTTTAAAATTTTACGGACATTTTATTTTAATCATATTTTAAGTTCATGTATTAAATATTTTGGAGAAAAGTTGTCAAAATAATTAAAAATCGTAAAATTTATTTTAATTTTTTTAAAAATAATAAATATAGGAATAAAAATAGAAAAATAACAATATAATTGAATGCAATTTAATATTATATATATATATATATATAATAAAAAATAAAAAATAGAAACAATGCCAAAATTCTTGAATGTTTGTAGTAAATGACTTTGGGAGGACAGAGACGCCCTTAAGAATAGGGGTGCGTCCTGAAATGAGGGGGAGGCAGCCGCAGATACGAAAGGGACATAAGGATTCGCATTGACATTCGCCCCTTATTACAATAACCAATGAAATCTAAGAGCTCAACAAACACACAAATGTTAATAATATAATTAGGGCAAAACACTTTGTCTTTTCTTAAAGTTGAGTAAAAATATATTTATTTATTTAAAAAATTAATAATTTAAGAAACTTCTCATAAAATATTAAAATTTTCATTGATTTTTCCTAAATTTATTGAAAAAATATAATTTTTTCCTTATATTTTGGAAAAGATTTATATATTTTTTCATGAAATTTTAAAAATGGCATACACCTCTTTTGAAATTTGCTAAAAAATACGTAAACCTTAAAAGAAGCGAACGTTTTTTGTCACAGTAGTTAATATTTTAAATGAGACAAAAAGACGTTAATATTTCATGAAAATTTTAAAATTTTAAGGTCCTCTCTTTAGTTCCTTTTGAATCTGTTGCTTCCAAGAAATGAAGATCTTTTATTGAAGCGTACTTTGACCATGACTGTCTGAAAGGAATCAAAAAATAATGACTTGAACTGTTGCTGCTTGAAAATCGAATGATTTTCATGAATCATTCCACGATCACTATCACCTGAAAAGATTAAACAATAATGTTTTTAAGGACCCGGAGTGTATTTCAGGTGATTACTTTGATGTCTAAGTAAGAGATTAATGAGAGGTTATGAATGGTAACAGTAGAAAGAAGTGGACATGAGATGCTTACCTCCCATTGAGATCCCCAATTTAGCATTCATGAGGTACCATTATATTTAGGGAGTTACGAACAACTTATGGGTTGTAAGTAACTCGTGTAAGTAAGTTGCGAATGGTTATGTAAGCCAACAATTGCTACTTTGTAATCACGTTAGGGATTATTAATAATTTAGTAGGAGTTACGTGAAACACCTAACGTTACCCGAAACCGACCTTACGGCTGCTTGCCTCCATGAGCATACTTGTAAAATATGGGCGTACTGATTTTGATGGTATCAAAATCAAAGGTTTTGTTTTGGAAAAGGAAAATAAGAAATGAATTCATTTTTCTTTGTATTTTCCTTCTTTATTAAATATTATCAAAAATACAAATTTATTTTAATATGATTAGAAATTAAAAATAAAACTAAATATCGCTGGTGTGTAAAACCAAAAATTTTGTTCATAGACTTGATATATATTTTTATTTTATTTCTCATTTTCTTTGATAACCAAATTATAAAATATGAATTTTTTAATATCTTTTTCCTAATATTTTATGAGTTCCAAACAAAACCTTAAACATTTTAAGAATTTTATCAACTTTTCCTGAAATTTGATATAAAAATAAAACACTAATCTTCACCTATATTTTGAAAAAATAAAATAAAAATATTAAGAAATATAAGTATCTCAATTTTTAAATATAAACAAAAAATAGTGAAATTTTTTAGCTCTATAAAATATTTAAAACTCCAAAAATTTGTTGGGCAAATTTTTAATTTCAGGACAAGGAGATATTTGTATCACTGTATCCTTTCCTTATCTCCCCTCCCCTACCCTAACCTAAAATATACTACGGTATTATAATTAATTAATTATTTAGGGAGATCACCCCTACAAAGATAGGGTTACAGCGGATAGGGAGATAGAAGAAGAAGAAATGATTTGAAGGGTGGAGCCAGCTAGCTGCAGCCAGCTGCTAGCTAGCCGAGTAGCCATCGCAATGGCATGGGGAGCATCACGCAGAAAATTTAGCCAGCGGCCGTCAGGCGTCAGATGCATAGGTATGCGTGGGTCAGCTGCCAGCGGCGGGAGGGAGTTGGGGCTGCGACGGCGTCGCTTTTGGTCTCCCCATGTGCTCACACTGCCCTTTTTCCTCTTCTTTTTTACCAATTAATTAATTAATTGATGAACTAAATTTATTATTTATATATATGTGGTTTCCCTGTTTTACCCCTACATCTTTTGCGTAACGACGAGGCAATGCGTGGTTGCTTGCAGCCTAGCTAGCTAGGTAGACCATGACTACCATGCATTGAAATTGCATCTTCTCTATTACAAACCATGATTAAAGTTAATTATTAACTGCAAAGTTTTTATTATTTAATTTTAAATGTTAATTAATAATGTATCTGTTGCTTTCATATATTAATTAATTAATTAAGTTGAAGTTTAATATTATACGATTAAGTGAACGTTTATTTACTCATTCATTTATTTGCTTAGACTTAACTTTTATACATACACACACATTTATATAATTCTTAAAAAAATAGCACGTGCAGTGGTTTGTTTGTGTTTTTTTTTTTTTTGGCGAAGCAAATGAGAATACTATACAATGTAGACCCACGATGACATAAGTTCATGTGATAGGTAACCCGTGAGGGATTCGTGACGATACAAGTCTAAGTGGTAAGTATTCGTGGGTGGCCCAACATTAGTTCACCCACTACTCATTAGATACTTGTCATATGAGTCATTTCATTACAATTATGCATTAGGGGCGTAATCGATTCGATTCGGTTCATTTATGAGTTAAAACGTAAATCGAACCGAACCTTACAGTTTTTGAAATGCCCGAATTGAGATCAAAACTGAACCGAATTTATTATCCCACAGAGAACCAAATATTTGGTGATTTGATTGCGATTTTTTCAGTTTTTAACTGATTTTCTAAATATTCAACAACTATTTTTCACAAAAGTTGTTAAGAATCTATTAGGCATTTTGATTTTTTATAATGTTTCATAATTTTAACAAAATTAAATCTATTAAATAGTTTAGACAACTGAGAACGTGTTGATCTTGTTGGACATTTTCTTTTTGTTCCTAATTCCTACTAGCTTAGTAGCTCATACAAACCATCATATTGCAAATTATATATCAATTAACCACAATTAAGTACTCTAAATTAACTTCTTATACAGACCAATCATAATTAAATAATCATACTATTATATATATATATAATTTAAATTACAATCAATTTTTTGGTTTTTTGGTCCAGTTACACTTTGGAAATCGAAATCAAAATTGGAAAATTTATACTTTTTAAATTCAAAACCAAAACTAAATATAAAAAAATCAAACCGCTTGTGATTTTGATCCGATTTTCAATTTTTTGGTTATTTTTGTACACCCCTAAGTATATATATATATATACATACATTTGCATCCCCAAATGCCCTCTTAATTTAATTTCCTATTTGTGCCCCTTCCCAACCTTTTGCTTATCATGCTCTCTCTCTCTCTCTTTCTCTCTCTCAAATTTTTTTTTAAATTGATTAATTCAAAGCTCATGAATTAGACTAGGGCTATGGCTAAATCAGAGCTCTCTCCCTCTGCCTTTTTTTAAAAAAAAAAAAACATGATTCATTGAAAGTTCACTATAATAGGACTAGGGTTAAACCATTTAACATTGGATTGCTTTCTTTATATATATATATATATATATATATAAAATTTAATTTTATTGATTAACTATATATTTATGTACCCAACGACACTTACTGAGACTTAATTTTCTTTTTTTTTTGGTCTCTATAAATTCTATCATCACTGAATATTGGGCTGGGTTAAATAACTGAAAATTCATTTTGTGCTCTTTTTAAAATTTTGCGTATTTTATGTATGTTTTTACTTTAAGTTTTACACCTTATTCAAATTAAAGTGTTTCTCTATTTAAATTATATTCAAAATTAATGGAATCAAAATTGCAAAGAATTTGTTTTGTCCTATCAATTAGTAGAGATTTGTGAGTACAAGCTATACATTCTTTCATTGAAAGGAAGTCGATTATGTTATGGTTGTCATATTGAATAATTATACACTCACATTTGAGACTCGCTTCTTTCTTTTTACAAGGTAAAACTATATTAACTTTTACCCTAACAACAAAAATACGAATTATTCCATTTATTTTATGATAAAAAGAGATAAAAGGTAGAAATAAGTTTAGGAAAATTATTTTTTTGATAGTTAACTTATTTTCACTTAATAGATGGCGAAAAATATTTAAAAAAATAAAAAAAATTATGATTTACTTGAATGATTTCTCTCTAAATTTCTTTAATTTGGGGACAAAAAAAGTGGTATTTTCCCTCCCTTTTATTGTATTAGTATGTCTCTCGTTGGTTGTTTTTTCACGACAAAATAACAAATTTATCCATTTTTTTCTCTTTACTTGCAAAATTAAAAATCAAACGATAAATATTGTCATTTAACACATGATAAAATAACATACGGTATTTTTTTTTATAGCTAATCGGGCAATCCTCCCTTCAAGAAATTATTGCTAATTTGATGGATTGTGAGTTTATAGATAATATTTTTTTATATAAAAAAAATGTGGGTTACAAAATAATTATTTTTATAACAAAGTTATTGATATTCGTAAAATCTCGAGGTAGGAAATTATGAGTTGTTTGGGACCTAAAAATAACATAAAATAAAATAGAATAAAATGAACTTCATTTCTATAATATAACATATTCATTGTATTAATTTTGCTTTATTTTACTCACACCCCTATTACACTATAGCAAATCAAAACTAGTTTGCTTGAGGTAGTAGGAACTTTATTTATCTTGATTTCAATTCAAATAAATTGTATATTATTTAGTTTATTACTAAAACCTTAGTAGTTTTTTTTTTTTTTTTTGGATTACACACCAGATTTTCACGTGTCCGTTTTACAGTCCAGTTGACTAATCCCGCGCCCCTTGAAGCCGACCCCACAACTCCAAAAGGAGGTAAATTTCAGGAATCTAGGGGCAAAAACCAACTTAGGAGGGTTTAAACACTTATTCTCATGAGAGACATTCCCGCAGCCCGCATTACCACCTGAACCACACCCTAGGGATAAAAAACTTAGTAGTTATTTGAGTCACAAATCAAGTAATATTAATTATTTTCATAAATCTATTCAATCATAACTTAATTTAGGGACGATTTATTCATGACTAGAATACGAAGACAACAATGCTATATATATATATATATTGGGAGTGGAGCGTAAACAACTCGAGCTACAAAAATGAATGTAGCTCATCTCCTATATAATATTCCTTACTACCCTCACTCATAATTCGAACTCATTACATTTAAGATGATTAGATAATTACATTGACAGAAATAAAACTTTTAATTTTGTAATAAAAAAATTTATCCAAATTTGCTGCTTGTCCTTTGAAACAGAAAAAATTAGATCATTTTTTCCAAAAGTCAAAAAGCAAATGAATTTTTGGTATTACAACCAGAAATTATTAAAAAAATAGAAATAAAAATTAAGAATTAAAAGCCATCAACTTGACGTCATTATATTAAAGAAAAAAAGGGTTAGAAAATTCAAAACCTAATTGAAAATGTAAGTTATATTTTATCCTAGCAATTGACTATGACACTATATATCCCTTAATTTCCATAAAATATTCATCAAGTATTAAACTTAGATAAATTAAACACTAGAAGTAAATTTAAAATATGATTAGAATAATGAAAATTATGTCTTGAAATTTAATTTCAAATACTCTATGGCTGATTCTATTCAATATGAAGTATAAAAATACAATGAAAATATGCTTTAATGTTTTTTTTTAATAAAAAGTAAAATAATTCAATTCACGAACTAAAGTTTGAATATTCAAATATTTCGGCGTGATATTGAAAAATTGAAAAGAATCTAACTTTAAAAATGTTCGATACTAAAAATTTAAAATTAGAACTTTTTAAAAAAATTCACCTATCATTTTTATACTATAATTAAATTCAACCATAATTAATATTTTCTAATAACTTACCGTACCAGTTGTTCTTATTTTCAAAGTGAGAAAGAATCTCGAGAAAAGGAGTGTTGAAACGAAAAACATGTTTAGAGTCGAACCAAGACTTCCAAAGATTAATGACTTGATTAGTGCAATTATTTGTGGGAAAAAATAGTTTAAAATGCTTAATATAATAATAAAGAAAACTTCACTCACTCCAAGTCAAAATTATCATCTTGATTAGGGAGAGACTAATTAAAACAAGGCGACACAAATATTAAGGAACATTTGTATTCATTTATTCAATGCAAGGCGATCCTTCACGTGGCCCAGTGCCACGTCAGTAAATGACTACCCACGAGCAAATGGAGCGCGTGAATGGCACTGCCAATCCGACGCACGTGATTCAACCGTGTACGCACGCGCGAGAGGGACCGTGGGGTTCCGCTCTCTTCCCCGACCACGGGCGCAGCTTTTTGCCCCTGCCTGAAACTAACTTCTGAAACCGCCAGTTGTGAAATGACTAGAATGCCCCTCTCCCCCGCAACGGAGGTCCCCTGCTCTGTTGCGAAGCTCTGCAGATTCCAGAATGAACAAGAAAGTTTTTGAATTTTCTCTCTCTCTCCTGGTTCCCTCCTTCCCTCCCTCTCTGGATTCCCAGAACGACAAAGAAAGTTCTTGAATTTTCCTCTCTCTCACTCCATCTGTCTCGTCTCTCTCTCTTCTGCGGGCTGGAGGTCAGGAGGGGAGTAATGGCGCCTTTAAGAACGCCCCTGGGAATTAATGACATTTACGGCGGTGCCACTCTCTTCTCGTGGGTCTACTTCCTCCGGCCTCACGAGGTCACCCCTCGTTTAGGGCTAGGGTTTAGGGTTTCTCTCTCCGTCTTTCTCGCTCCTCTTTCAAATGTCGTCATGGACATCGAAGCTTCAATTTCGCAGGTTCACCTCTTCACCTTGGTCGTTTCGCACTGTTTTTTTGTCCACACGAATATACAATTATATATATATATAAAATATGCACTCACACGCTTACACATAGATGGTTTTCTCTTTTCTTTTGTTTTCTTTTTCTCTTTATTCTTTTTCTGTTTCTTTGTGTATAAATTTGAATGAAGAGTCGGCTACTCTCTCCCTGTCCGTCTCTCTTTGCTCTTTGTGTTCTCTCTTCAGCTCTGTGATGGTGTGTTTGAAGAAAGGAGAAGACATTGTGAGTTTTTTTCCCCTATGTTTGTATCCTTGTATATACTTGTCTGGATGATGACTAGATTGTGGTTGGAGTTTGATAAGATATGCTACATTGTTTTCTACCTTCTTGGTTGATGGAAATCTGCTGGGCATTTTCCATTTTTGATGTTTGTAGTTTTTGTGATGAGGAAATAACAGAATCCATGCATTTTCCATTTTTTTTTCTTTTTTGGTGGTTTGATGTTTATGAGATTTAATCAGTTGAAAGTGCGAGTGAGAATGTCAGTAAAGTTGCCTATTTTGATTTTTATGTTTGATTGTTGTGATGGCTTCTTATTTTATTTTATTTTTTTTCCATTTTATGCTATGTATCTCGGTTTTGTCAAAAACAAAAGCTAGGAGTAAAGGACTGTGTGCGCATTTGTATAGTGGAATGCTTTACTGGGTGTCTCTTTGCTGATGTTGTTATTGGTTTTGCCTCTTCCAGGTTGGGATTCCAGTTCCTTTTAGTGGGTCCTGAGAGTTGCTTTTGTAGTGTATTTAGAAACTTCAGTTTTCTTTCGATTTGATCTTTTCAGCATGTCGGATGGGCGGCGTCATTCGGTTGATATTCCTATCTCAAAAGCCCTGTTAGCACTTAGGAGAGTTAGGTCACTAAGGGACCCTACCACCAACTCTTTGGACAAATTCTATGCCCCGCCTGACACTCTGAATTGGGAAACAAATTCAAATGATGGAATTTCTCTGAAATTTGTAAATGGTTGCCAAGAAGGCTGCCCAGATGACAACATTCATTTGGGGTCTAAAAGTATTCATACCAATGGAGAAAGAGAAGAAACTGTTGGTAGTTATGAACTCAACGATTTGTCAAAAGCCGACCCGAAGCTAATCTCATGGGAGAATTCTGATCGGGTAAGAAACACTGGCTCTACTTTGATGAGGACCAAACAAGGTGAAGGTTCAGAATATTGTGGATCAAACAATGGAGAAATGTGTGGATGCAAATCATTTGGTGAAAGATACTGTACAGATCATAGAGACAAAGGATGGGACTTGACATGCATCACACCTTCCAGTGATCGGTTGGAGGATGTGATTTCATGTGACATAGAATCATTTCACGTAGAAAGGATGGACCATAATCGATCCAAGCGGAAATTAAAATACAAAAACCAAATTAAGTCTTCATGGGCAGTTGGAGATGTATTGAGTCGCGTGGGCAGTCCATGCTTATCTGCTAGTGATGCTCTGTTGGAGAGGTCAAGCCATAGCTCCTCATTAATTGCAAATGATCGGGTTGATGATGATCACAGTCATCTTGGATGTGGGATAAGATGCTGCTGGTCAAGAACCCCAAAATTTCGACAGTTGAATTTTCCTTATGATTCAGAAGATCGCCCATTGTTATCAGGGGAAGTGGATGAGATTGTACTATCTAGGCAGAGAAGGGGCTGTAAAAGCATCAACAATGAGATTATTCCATGTTCAGATAGTCCCAGGACCCTCAGTCAAAAATTCATGCCAAGGTCTTTCAGTGAGCTGGTGGGACAAAGTGTGGTGGCAAGGTCTCTTTTGAGTGCAGTATCAAGAGGAAGGATAACCTCCTTCTACCTTTTCCATGGTCCTCGTGGTACAGGAAAAACATCGGCCTCAAGGATATTTGCAGCTGCATTGAATTGTCTCTCACTCGAGGAACATAAGCCATGTGGTCTATGCCAACAGTGTGTTTTGTTCTTTTCGGGAAGGAGCGGAGATGTCAAGGAAGTGGATTCCATGAGAATCAATCGGATGGACAGGGTTAGAATTCTCATGAAGAATGCAGCTTCCCCTCCAGTATCCTCACGGTACAAGGTCTTCATTATTGATGAGTGCCAGTTGTTGCGAGGGGAAACATGGGCAACTGTTCTGCGTAATCTTGAGTGCATTCCTCAACACGTTGTTTTTGTAATGATCACTGCTGATCTGGATAAACTGCCAAGAAGTGTAGTGTCACGGTCCCAGAGGTACCACTTCCCAAAAATAAAAGATGCTGACATTGCAAGCCGATTGGGGAAAATCTGTGTTGAAGAATGTCTTGACTTTGACCAGGTTGCTTTAGACTTCATTGCTGCTAAATGTAATGGTTCACTTCGGGATGCAGAAATGATGCTTGATCAGCTGAGTTTGCTTGGTAAAAGAATCACTATTTCCTTGGCGCATGAACTTGTAAGTGTTTTGAGTTTTTATTGGGTTTGCATTTGTTAGAGCATTCCCTTCTAATCTGTAAATTTGGAACTTTGTCTTTTGTGTAGATTGGAATTGTCTCTGATGATGAGTTGCTTGATTTGCTTGATCTGGCTATGTCATCTGACACGACAAATACCGTTAGAAGAGCCAGGGAGTTGATGAGATCAAGGATTGATCCTATGCAACTAATTTCGCAACTAGCAAATCTCATAATGGACATTCTAGCTGGAAAATGTCAGGATGGAGCTTCTGAAGTCAGAAAGAAGTTTTTCGGAAGGTGTACTTGTAAGTAAATAAATATTTGTTATTGTATTTGATCAATTATTTGTTATATTCACATTACATTCTTTTACTGGAATAGATGAATCCACTCTAAAGGAACTAAATAATGCCAATGATTCTGACTAAATAAAACCTTTACAGAATTGTGAAACTAGGTTTTGTGGAGGCCACTATATATATCCATCAGAATGTGCAGGATAAAATAATTTTGTTCATTTGAATATTTTTGTAATTGTTGTTGTGTTCTTATCTAATAGCTGAAGCAGATTTGCAGAAACTTAGCCATGCATTGAAAGTGCTCTCTGAAACTGAGGAACAGCTGAGGACATCCAAGAATCAGACAACTTGGCTCACTGTAGCTCTTTTACAGTTGAATTCTGTGGAGGGCTCTTTTTTGGACGTGAATGATTCAAGAGTGTGGCTGGGAACAGTGTCCCAGAGAGGTGAGGATGTTCTAGATTTCTGCTAACAAATGATTTTGGTAATCCATTAGATCATAACATATTGGTGCTTTTTTGTTAGATGATGTTCAGAAAGGTTAACGAGTTGCCACTTGTGTATTTGTTTGGGTGTAGATGGTGATTTTTGCTGCACATCATCCACAGGGAAGAGCTCTGAACATTTCACTGGTGCGTGTGATGAAAATAAATTGAATCAATTGGGGATGCAGGAGGATTGTAAAGGGACACTGGAATCTATTTGGAGAAGGGCCACAGAGATGTGCCAATCCAATTCACTTAAGAACTTTCTAAGAAAACAAGGGAAATTGTCATCTGTTTGTGTTAACCAAGGTATGTTTAACTGCTCATTACACATCAAAGGAGACGGTAACAAATTGTAGAGAAATCTAATGTGAAAGTGAATAAGCAAGGGTCAAGAGGTCTGTATATGTGTCTTTGTCAGTGGTCTCAGTGTTGGTCAAGTCTGAAATTTTAAAACAAGGGTATTGCATAGAAAAGTTTTAAAAAAGAAAAGAAAAGAAAAAGATCCCAGCTCTTTTTTAGCATATTTATAGCTGAATTTTGAAGCCCCTAATGTGTCCTTTTATTTATTCTCGCATTCTTATTATGAATGACAAGGGTATTGCATAGAAAAAATTTTAAAAAAAATAAAAAGAGAAAAAGTTCTCAGCTATTTTTTCGCATATTTGTAGCTGAATTTTGAAGCCCCTAATGTGTCCTTTTATTTATTCATCATGGGCTGAGTGCAGAATACTTTCTGGCATTCTTATTATGTGTACCTGACTGTATTTCAAACGAAGGTCCTGGGGTGTCCTTTTGGTTTCACTGCTGTTATGATCGCTAATTTGGGTCTTTCTCATTTGTGATTCTGGTGTTTCTGTTGCTGCACATATTTTTCTTGTTTGTAGCCGGGGCTTTCTGCCCTTGCATGCATGAGCATACTACACCCATGCCTGGACATGCAGAGCAAGTGTGAAGTGAGTGAATGCTTATAAGAATTTTTATAAAATGAAAAAAATTAGGGCCCATTTAGTTGTGGAAAACGTTTTCCATTTTCCAATTTTTAGTTTTTCAAAGAATTATAAAAATGTAAGCTTATTTTTTAATTTTTTGAGATTCATATTGAAAAGATAAAAAATAAAGAGTTTGTTTAAATGTGTAAAAAAAATTTAATTTTTATTTTTAAATTTCAAAATAATCACAAAAGACAACTTATTTTCCAATTTTCCAAATTTTATATAAGGTAATATTTGGAATCATAAATTTTGAGGTGTGAATTTGGATTCTTGTGTATTTAGAAGAAACTGTATGCATAATCCACACAAATTAAAGTCGAAGATCCAAATCCATGCTCCCATATGCAAAGTAAGGGTTAGAAATCTAGAAAAATTATTAAAAAATATTTTCCAACTTTTATGTTTAAAAATTTAGAAAATTGGAAAATAAAGTGGCACTTTTTTAATTATTTGAAAAAATAAAAATGACAAATAAAATATTTTCACAAGCAAATAGAGCCAAAACAGTTTGCTGTTCATTTATTTGTACAAATGTTGTAAAAATGAAAATTAGCTAACTTTTTTTTTTTAATAAATTTTTTGAAATATTAAAATGAAAAATGAAAATTGTTTTCCACAACTAAATGAACCCTTACAGTTTTTTTAAGAGTTTGAGCTTTTCAAAATGATATTTGGGTAGGAGACCTAGACCCTTTGTTCAAATCATTACGCTTCCTAAAAAAAAATCCAAGTTATATGAGTAACTTCAAGAGGGCCTATGAAAGGTAGTCTAGGAATATAAATAGTACAACCCAGCATTCCACGGTGCCTGTACTTGATTAGACTGTAGTGAAGATCTTTGAATTCTCATGCCACATGCATTTTTCCATCATAGACGTCCATCATGTCTATCCCTTACTTGAGGGGAGACATTTTTATGCATGCATATCTTGGAGGCTGAAGTAGAAACTATACAGTTTCCTCAACTTCCCACCACCACCACCACCACCCAGAAACATGCTGCGGATAGAATATGATTGAGTAATGGCTAAAGTTCATTTTTTTTATTCTTTTTGATTTCTTGCTGCCACAGTTCTTCCCTATTTTTTCCCTGGTTTATTTACTCTTTTCAGCATGCTGACAACTTTGTTGGCATCCCATCACCCCTCCCTGGCCCCTGCGCTACCGAGCAAAGATTTTCTAGTTGTCTACAATTCTATAGCCCTAGAGTGCTAGTACTTTCTCTTTAATCTGTGACTCAAATTGTGTATATTTTGGTCTGTCCACACCAGGTAAAAAATAGAGTGACAAATAAATCTAAAAATATCGACTCACAAGTAGAACCTCCTCCTGTGAGATGATGGGCCTTTGCATGTTTCTATGGGCTTTACTACATTCACCATGTTTTGACTGAGACATGGTCCAATTTCAGGTCTGGCAATTGCTGAATTGGAATTCTCGCAACCTGATTATGTGTCCAGGGCCGAGAAGTCTTGGAAGCTTATTGCAAGTTCGCTTCAGTCTGTACTGAATTGCAATGTGGAGATAAGGATCAATCTTGTACCGTGTGCATCTGTGGGAAAATTTTTGAAAGCAAAGAAGTCGTCATTCAGTTTCTTTGGTTGTTCCCGCCGAATGCTACGTAAGTCATCATCATTGACTGAATGTGGAATTAATCAGTCAGATTGTTCTGATATGGCCTCTGAAAAAGGCATGATAAAGAACAAAATGATAGAAACCTGTTCCTCTGACCGTGGGTCACAAATCTTGCATGTCTGCTATCACAGAAGGGAAGTGGCAGCGACCATAAGAGATGGTGAAGGAAATGCACTAAGCACTGGAGCAGTATTTCCTCCTAGATTATCACGAGATGATATGATGAAGGTGCTTAGTTCACAAATTGATTCTTTTAAGGAAGTGGGACGTGATTCTGGAGGCCAGATCCTATATGTTCAAGAACCAGAGAGGCAGCCAAATTGTTTCTCCAGATCTGTGAGATTTCATAAAAGGTTATGTTCATCTGAACGTTCTAAGACGGTCTGTTTGGGGACCCAACCAGAAGACAAGATTGCACTGTCTATCCCTAGGAAGAAACCTATTGATGCATATTTTTGTGCTAACAATTCCTATAATTTCTGCGGCAGCTCTAATACCTGCACCAACAGCTGCTCTGGTGATGAAGATGGGTAAGTGATTTCATATCCTCTCTCTATCAGTGCTTGTATTTTGCTTGATATGTGAATTCCATTGTTTAGAAACATATGCAGGCCTTCTATGTGGTTTATTGAAGCACATGATTTATGCCTTTCCATAGGGAGAAAAAGGATTTATACAAGAAAATTGCAGTTGTTTGACTTACTGGGGACAGAGGTTGCTATCTTCCATTGACATGGGCCTTGATTGTGACCTCGATGTATAAGCTTCTCAGTATTCCCTATCCGAGATCTTAAAAGAAATATCCTAGGGAGAACCAATTGAAGATTGTTCTAAATATGCATGTTCTATATTGCAAATTATAATTAATGATCCGCATAAATAACATGAACTCATAATAAAAAATAACATGAGTCTCTAAAGGTATGTGATTCTTCTCCAACCCAAAAGGCTTATAAATTTGGTGACTCTTGGAACACAGTTTATATTTCATTAGTATGTTTTTTCAATAGGTTATACTTGGCAATAGATTTCAATTTTCAGCCTCACAGATTTGGCAATTGGGATACATTTACCCTATACACCAGCATGTACACACATGGAATATGAACTGAAGGTCATCTGTTTTAGCATTTATTATTTCTACAAAATGGTTGCCAAATTGATGTTTATTTTTGCCTTATATTGTAATATTTTTCTTGTCTATGATTTTATAAAAATGTGCCCATCTTGACTTGTATATATGTAAAACCTCCTTTTGTTGGTGAGTTTGTGGGAGCGACAAAATATAAGTTCTATAAAGGGGTTGCTGCATGTTTGGAGGGTACAGAAAGCCAGAAACTGCCTGTGTATGCAGTAATCTGGAGATTATTAGCAGTGAGCTTGTGACGGTCTATGTTTTATTGTTTGATCCCGAAAAGATATGGTGGATGGTGTCTGTTAATCAAAATGCACGAGCAATTTTCTTTATTTTTGTAAAGAAAAAATTGTGAAGACTGTTACAGTGTCACCTGATCCTCTTCCAGCTTTTAACATTGTGGCAATTGAATGCCGAGCTAAAGGTAAAACATGCTATCAGAGAGTTTTTCTTCTCCAGTGTGCCTTCTATGATGCTAATGCTTATGCTTTAAATTACTTAGGAATATAAGGTCTATCCTAAGACCACGGAAATTTGCTCTTCAATGTCTTTTGAAATACTTTAATGCATTATTGACACCTTTTTAATAATTCTATGATGCTAATGCTATGCTTTAAATTACTTAGGAATATAAGGTCTATTCTAAGACCACGGAAATTTGCTCATCCATGTCTTTTGAAATACTTTAATGCATTATTGACACCTTTTTAATAATTTTTCTTTTGGCAGACCAAGGGATGATTCAAAGGTGCATTGTTGGAGTACTCCCACATTTCCCCTTCGGAAGGTAACTCATATCCTGGATGTAACTTTAAAGAATACTATCTGTGGCTGCAATAATAATTTCCAATGACATGCCCCATTTTGAAGTGTAGGATTTGATTGCATGATCCCTTCCCCTAATCCTATATTTCTCTTTTCACGAAAACAGTGGTTTCTATTTTTAATCAACCTTATAGTCATCAGTACTGAGGTTAATCTTTTCACTTGTCTGCTCCTGGAGTTTATTCCTATTGAACTAAGGGTGAAAATTTCCTCTTGATTCTGTTTAAGTAGAAGCTGCTATTCTTCAAATAATAAAATGCAGACTCTAGATAAAGAAAATTGTTAATGCTTGTGCATGGGGTTAATTGGGTGAGGAATACTTGTAAGGAACAGTTTCATCATGTAGGATTTAGAACCCATTGATCACAAAATGTTATATTAGTAGTGGGGCTCACTAAAGTGATGTAGGACCACATTGTTGAGACCCATGCTAAACCATATGTCTTTCTTGTATGGGTCCAAATCAACATTACCTTGAAAATGGAGAGGGAACGGGATCGGATATGGCACATGCTCAAAAATGTGGAATGTTAGGTGTATGCTTAAATAGATATATTGGTGAAAAAAATGCAATGTCACATGTATATTTTGGAGAGGATGTCGAGGTGTTTCTAAATGCAGAAGAGATTTTCTATTGTGGAATAGATTAATAATGAGTTAAAATAGACTTAATATGTCATGATTCCCCAGACCCCACTTACAAAAAATTATGTTATATGGAAGAAATTGAATAAGAACTTTGGGTTGATAGATTTAGCATTCCGGAATGAAAATGTACCACATTTCGGATGTTTGTACCAATACTTGGTTCACTAGGGTGTTAGCATTTTTTCATAACTATGGTCCAAATGTTCGTATGGTATCTTGTGATTGACAAGTACCAAAACCTACGTGGAGGAATCCTTCCTTACAAGTCTTCCTATATCTGGGTTCTGCACTCTTTTATTTATTTAGTGCTAAGAGCTTAGTACTGCATTCCTCTTCTAAATGACCTTGTTATTGAAGTTTAGACATGAAATGAAATTGTTAGACGTTGCTTGTTTAGAATCCAATCATGTTAATTACTCTAGCAACAATCTAGAAACCTGGATAAAAAATGCTTAATAGACTGGCCCCTGCTGTTTATAAGCTTCGTGTACCTTCTCTCAGTCTATTTGTTATCTTAGAAATTTACCAACTGTTTTCTGTAGCAATAGCCTTTTGGAGCAGTGAACTTTCTTTTGGCTCAATGGCACTGGGTTGTTACAATTTTGTCCAAATTTACACAAATTCAAGTTGTCTCAAATTCTATAGTTCAAAATAGTGTCGATGATATTGATCTACAGTACAAAAAAGTACAAAAATATTAAACTTATTATCCAGTTTTGGGTAGGGCAAGCGGGCAAATACACTGCACCCTGTCCTGCACCCACCTTGCTCCCCCTTCCCCTGAGAAAATCCACCTCTTCAGGTGAGAGTCAAGCTGCAGGCTTTACTTCCCTACTTGAAATTTAAATTGTGGTTAGACTAGTGAGACAATGTATCGATTTTGCAGGTGCGGCAGTCGAACCATCCAGGGCAAAGATCACATTTGGTGGCGTGGGTTCTGCCCTGTGCAGCTGCGAAATAGTTTATAATGTTGCTGAGATTGCAGTTATCTGAGGGGGCTGAATGGGAACCTTGGATAAATTTATGCTGTACATATTTTTTGTAAGTGTCATTTTATACTAAACTTCATGTTTTTTGTATCTTCAAAATATTTTTGTAATACTTCTATGCCAAAAACACAGCAATTTAATGTATACATAGTTTTTTGAACCATTGAATCTCTTTTGTGTCGAGCTTCATTTGATTTTGTAAAACATGCTTTCAAATGCACTAGTGGAAAGGGTCTTGCTCATTGAGAAAAAAGTAATGAGATAATTTCATAACAAATATGTTAACATAGAGGAAAAGTCTGTACAACACATGTTGTTGACAAGAGCTCCATTTGATGATCAAATTTACTTGCCCTTTGTTTAAAATAGTAGGAGAGAGGAATGGAATGGGTAAGTGGAAATATTTTTTCTCTTGTTTGTTTGGCAGGGCAGAAAATTTAGGAGGCAAAGTTTACTTGTCAGTCTATCATAAGACATAAGCTATACCCAAACTGGAAATGTGTTTTGGGTTATATTGTGCATATTGGTGTGGATCCATGTGCATTTGTGAGGGCATCACCCAAAAAAGGGGCCCTTGAACATATCAAGTTAGATTTTGAGACTTCTATGTTGAGAGGGTTCCAACTTTAGGGTTCAAGTTCTCTTGTAATAGTTGGTCTTTAGGCATTTGTATATGTTTTGTACAAATTTAGGGTCGTGGATGATTGGCGATTGGGTGTTGAAAAAAAAAGTATCAAATTTAAATTTTGAGAAGAACATGGGAGGGGAGCTAGTTATTACCTCCCTTTGCATAGCTCAAGTCTTATTAATCTTCAGGGGATTAAAAAAGAAAAAAAGGTTAAAATGTCGCAAGTTAATAAGAGTAATTATAACAGATAAGAGAAATATTAGTAAATTTGCTTATTGATTTTATATAATTATTTTTTATCATTTTAATTAAAATAAAAAAATATTAGTAAATTTGCTTTACTTGTATAAAAATATCACTATTTATTTGTTATTGGCCAAGTTGTAAAAAAAATCTCAAGAAGTTTTGTTCAGGAAGTGATTGCATAAGTAGTATAAAACAATCTAAAAATAATGCATACTTTCTCTTGTAGCCTTTCATTAATTTCTACTCTCCAACTCATAATCATTAAATTAGTTAAATGGTAAATTTTTAAAAATAAAATTAGTAAGTACAAACACTTCATTGTACCAGTTAAAAGTACATGAATTTAAATAGATTTTAGGTAATAATATAAGGACCAAGCAATTCGCTTAGTTAATAACATAATAACCCTTACTCTTCATTAAATCAAATTCAACGTACATATTTTTTCTCAAATATTCACAAAAAATAAAAATAAAAAATATTCATCTTTCACACATTTTCACCCAAAATAGAATTTAAAAAATTCTTCATTAGCCTCAAACTTTCGACATTCCATGCTAGGGGTGTAATTGGTTTATTACGGTTCAGTTATGGGCCAAACCAAAAACTGAACCAAACCTTGCAGTTTTTAGTATTTCTAAATCGAAATCGAAATTGAATCAAATTTATTATCCCCTGGAGAATCGAACATTCGGCAGTTCAGTTACATTTTTTTTTTATTTTTAATCGATTTTCTAAATATTCAATAATTGCTTTTCACAAGGGTTGTTGAGAATCTATTAGACATTTTGATTTTTAAATATTAAATGGGTCAATCATGTATTAACATACTAATTAAGTAATTATATTAATTTATATATATTATTTAAATTTAAATCGATTTTTCGATTTTTTGGTTCGGTTATATTATGGAAATCTAAACCAAAATCGAAACAAAAAATTTACTTTTTCTAAGACCGAAACCTAATACTGAAAAACTGAATCGCTTGTGATTTCGATCCGATTTCAATCTGATTTTCGATTTTTCGATAAAGTACACCCCTACTCCATGCGCACCAACTACTCTACAAAGTCTTCAAGTACTTTCTCTTCAAAAAAATATTCTATTACTATCTTTTTTGTGAGGGAGGACTATATCAAGCCTAGGTTACATGATGAAAAAATAATTCATCTTACATTTTATATCTATTCACATATAACAAAACATAGAAACCGCTGAAGTGTAATATCTTCTATACACTTGTATTACTTATTTTGCCTCATTATTAATGTCACAAGAAATTGGGTCTAACTCCAATTGTGTGCTCTTCTATTCTAACCAAGCAAAATTCTATTATTTCTAAGGGTTCATTTAGATAAGAATTTTATTTGAGAAAAGGAAAGAAAAGAAAAATAAAGAGAAAATTTATTTTCTATTATATTTTATTTATATATTAAATTCTAGTAAAAATAAAAGTTTGTTTTTATACAATTAAAGATTAAAAAAAATTAAATATTAATAATATGTAAAATCAAAATTTTGTTCATGAATTTGGTATATTTTTTATTTTCTTTCTTTCTTTCCTCGATAAGCAAACATGAAAACATGGATCAATTGATATTTTCTTTTCATTTTTCTAATATATTTCGAATTTCAAACGAATCTAATGAATCAAATGCTCTACACATATATTAGTCATCTTTGAAACAAATTTTTGCTATAAGTAATTTATAATGACTTATATTGAGCACCCTTGTCCAATTTAGATATTGAAAATCATGCCTAAGTTAAGCTTGTAAGTAAATTGACTTGGCTCAGTTTAGGTCTAATTTAGACCTTACCCAGTTGTAATTTTTTTTTATTTCCTGTATCGATTGTGTCTATCATTAATAGTCCCATAAGTGCGACAACGCCCACAATTTTCATGTTTCCCTATTTTTTGAAGCTTATTTTCTTACGCTCTTAGCAAAAAGTCATTTTGAACATGTTCTTGAAGTGAAAAACTTAAAAGGAAAGAAACGTGAAAATAAATTTTGATTCCATTCCTTTTAACTTTATTGCCTAATCCCAACTTGGGACTTTAGTAGGTTTGGATTTCAATTTTCAACCGTATTTATGTGTTTGAAAATTTCAAAAAGATCTATTTCAAGCCCCTCAAGGGTGGCTCAGATAGTAAATTCAAGGCTTCCCTAGTTAAAATGTCAATATTCGAGTTTTAGGAGTTATCGGCTTTTTATTTGAGATAATATCTTGATATTTAAGTGGAAAAGGATTGAGAGAGAGCTAGACCTATTATTCCGATAGATTAGTTGAGTGTCCAAAGAATCTTGATTGTTTTTTCTTGTTCTTTTTTTTAAAGAGCTCGGTTCAAAGTTCAAACTTGGAACAGTTCAAACAAGCTGGAGAACAAAATACACCAAATTTTTTGAGAGGAGCTATAACAGTGAGAGCTGGGAGCTGGGAACAAAATAGACCAAACTTGGTATTACATTGGTGCTTTCCATAGATGCTATGCCTCAATGCAATACTTTCAAATTGAAAATTTGCATGTATGCTATGCCTTTTTTTTTTTTTACTCTATGTACTGGTATCCTAGAAAGTAAGTTGTAATATTAATTTTCTGTGTGCTTCATAGATCTCTAGAAGGAGAGTTGGATTCCTTTGACATCTTATGAATTATGATGCATTTGAATGGCTTCTTAATGGTTTACCAGTACTCAAGTGCTGAGCCAAATGTTCTTCTTAATTGAGGCTATCAGTAATTACATCAATTACTTGATGTGTTTAATTACTTTTTGTATTGGATTTTGTATAATTTTATTTTTTTCTTATTGTTTGTTTCTAAAAAGAGGGTTAGTACTTCCTTGCAAATGTTTCTTACCATTCCATTTATATTGAGGTTACTATTTTCCATGCAGTTGTCATTGTAGAGTCATGTTATTCTTTGGTATCCTTTTTCCTTCAGACTTCTAATTGCCTACATGGTGGAATTTTCTGCATTTTACTTTTTTGTGTTTAGTAGTCCTATGTAAAATGGAAGAAGAAAACGATAAATTTAAAAATAAGGGGAAACAAAGTTGGACTGAAAACTCCACACTTCATTGATAAGAAAATGGCCATTATATAGGCTAAAAAACAAACAGTTACAAGTACAAAAATAGGCACTACTAACATCATGTTAAACAACTCTTAGGCACCACTAGTATCATGCTAACCAACTCCTACGAACTTGGCACCACTAACATCATGCTAACCAACTCCTACAAATTAGGCAACAAACAAAACACATTCTAATGTGCTGCTACTAATTTATTCAACAAACCCTCCCTTAAACTGATGTTCATCAGTTTAATAAGACTCAAACTTTGAAGCGACATCCCTCAGATAAAGTCCTTTAAACTGTAAACACCAATTAACTCCTTGAGCTTCTGAAATGCTGGAAATTTGAGAGGCTTTCTTTTTGCAGCCAAAAGATGAATCTCTGTTGGACACTCCATGTATCTACTAATGACACTTACAACATGCATTATATTAGGCCTTATTGCAGTCAGATACATTAAGCTCCCCACAATCTGCTTGTTAAGAGAACTGTTAACCTTCTTTCCTCCATCATCCTTGTTTTGCTTCAAATCAAACTCAGACAGTGTATTCACAAGATTACAATTCTTCATCTGAAATCTGTCCAAGATTTCTCCCACATATTTCTTTTAAGAAATAAGAATGCCAGTAGAAGACTGCAACACTTCTATGCCAAGAAAGTAATACATCATGCCAAGATCAGACATTTCAAATTTAGCCATCATGGATTTCTTAAAGCTTTCAAACATGACTGTATTACTTCCAGTATAGATTAGATCATCTACATATAAGCAAACAATGAGCATTTTCCCTCCATCCTCAACTTTTATGACAAGTGTATGTTCATAAAGACATTTTTGAAATCCTTCCCTCAAAAAATAAGTTTCTATATGATTATACCAAGCCTGTGGGGCTCTTGTTTTAATCCATATAGAGCCTTCTTTAATCTATACACTTTATGCTCATTTCCAAATTTCGCATAACCGGGAGGTTGATTGATAAATACCCGTTCCTTCAAATCTCCATGGAGGAACGCCAACTTCACATCCAACTGGAAGATAGGCCATGAGTTCTAAGCTGCTAATGTAATCACCAATCTGATTGTGTCATGCCTTGCAATTGGAGCAAAGACTTCTTTATAATCAACACCACACTCTTGCTTATAGCCCTTGGCCACCAAGTGTGCCTTGTACTTGTCGACTTCACCATTCTCCTTCAGCTTTGTCTTGTAGACCCACTTCACACCAATTGTTTTGTTCCCTTTTGGAAGATCAGATAACTCCCTAGTGTCATTCTTTTTTATGGTTGCAATTTTAGCATCTACAGCCTTTCGCCATTTTGATTCTTTGACAGCATCTTCAAACACTGTAGGATCACAATCTAAAAATAGAGCAAAATGAGTTAGTGGGTCTTCAGATTGATCAATTCCAGTTACCTCATAATCTGACATCCATGTTGGCCTCCTTCAAACACGATGAGAACGTGATTCAGCTGCAGCTTCTGGTGTTTTTGGAGTGACTTCAGAGGCTACAGAAGTTTCATTTTGAGGATTCTCAAATGCATCAGTTGCTGGAGCAAGGTGTTGCTGCGGCTGGTTTGCTTCATCACCATCTTCTCCATCAAAACTAATTGGAATTGGCTCTCCAACTACATTTTTGCTCCATTCCTAGGTTTGATCTTCATAAAAAACAACGTCTTGACTGATAAGTATTTTCTTAGTGTTAGGATTGTAAAGCTTATAAGCTTTTGACTGATCACTAACACCAAGAAAAATACATTGTTGGAATTGGTGTATTCCCAAAAAGGGGGTGAATTGGGTATTTAAAAATTATTGCCTAGGTTCAATTTAAATCAACAATCTGTAACCCAAAACCCAGGGTCTTTCTAATCAAACAAAAATACCACAATTAAATAACTGAGCATATATTATGGCAATTAAAACAATCTCAGTATTTCCCAATCATTCACAATAATAAAACATAAACATTCAAGTGCAAAAATTAAATTACAGAAATTAAAATCAAGCACAAGAAATGTTATTGGGGTTCGGCCAAACTTACCTACGTCCCCTCCTCAAGCTAACAAGTAAAAGGATTCCACTAAACTTTGCTCACTTAAGGGTGGTGTTGACTTTTTGAGTTCGTCTCCTATTTTGATTATGACAAACCACAGTATCTCATCTGTGTGCTAAGTGCATGAACATGTTTACTTTTCTAAGCATGGATGACAGATAAGAAATGGAAGTCGAGAAGCACTTAAACGAGTACATCATTTGGCGCATTCCATGGTTGCCAAAGAGCAAAGCATGAAGCCTTTGTTTATTTTAAGTTGTATTTTTATATTTATCATTTGGGTCTATAATAAGTTATATCGGTCAGTAATAACTAATGCACTGTATGCATGGTGGGACTGTAAGCTCAGTAATGTCATAGACAGATCGTAGGGAAATCAATGACCATAGAGACACCAGGTTTTTTAGGTCAAATTAAAAAGCCTAGACCTTAGATAGACCCTAGGTCCCTATACTTAAATTTTAACTCAAAAAGGACCAAAATCCAAAGTTTCAAAGGGCTTCGGGCGATCGAACCATGTGCATTGAAAACACCTCGGTCAACCGAATGGTTGAAAAGTCAAAAAGGTTGACTTTGTTGGGCGACCGAACCAAAATGAACTAGGTGTCCTCGGTCGACCGAACGTATAGAATTGAATTTTTCACCTTCCTCGGGAGCCCAAACTTTAAGTTCATTTTTACTCCAGGCGACTGAATCCTTAAGTTCGGCAGACCGAACTATTTATCAGGTGATCGAACCTCAAGCAGTTTGGAAATCGTCTTAGACTTAGCCACCTGTACCATTCATCGGGTACCGCGAAATTGAAATTCAATTTTTCTGTATGTGTCTATTCGGGTGATCGAACCAAAGATCTGGGCAATCGAAACTCTTGGGTTGCTTAATTTCTAACCGTGGTAACTCGGGTTAATTAAGGGTAAATTGGTTTTAAAATTCATTAAAAAAATTTAATAATACCCTTCAAGTCCTAACTGTCATATTTGTAGTAAAGGCTATATATATGCCTTCATTTGCAAAGATTAAGTAGAGATTAGGGCTTTTGATTACAAAATTTTCTCTAAAATTTTTAGAGCTTCACTTCCACATACAAGCCCATATACCCCACCCTTTTTCATTCCTTTGTTAAAACCAATTTGGTGAGAGTATTTTTGAGATTATCTACAAGCTTATACTCTCATATTGATTGTTGATTTTAGGAGAGTTAAACTCAAAAGTTCTCCCATAGATTTAATCTATACGTTCGTTTTGTGAGGAAACTTGTTAAGCTTGTGAGTCTTTGCACTTTATTGTAAGACTCTTGAGCTTGCTTGTGTTTTTTGAAGAACAATTTTTTTACAAGCTTGCTTTGCAAATATCTCTTGTGCTTAATCTTTTGAAAATCATTTTGAGATGTTTCATTATACTCTTGGAAATCTTTGAAACATTATTTGTGGTTGATATATTGATGTAGATTGTTTCAAAGAAACTTTGCTAGCACACTCTCATACATTGATTGCACATTGACATAACATTAAGAGTAGTTTCACATATCTTCACTGAACTTATACTTCCTATCCTATTGAAGTGCATTGGTTATTGCTTGTGCGTATCGGTACAAATTAGCGTGTATTAGAAGTATTTTATTTGTACACAAAGTTTGTATTCATTGTTGTATCCTAGGTGTGGCTTGACGTGGGAATGCTCCGCCCCGTAAGGAGAGTGTGTAAAGATTGAGGTTAGCCCTAGTAATTTGACCTAATTGTAACCGATGTCGCTCCACCCGTTAAGTGAGCATTAGTGGAATCCTCTTACTTGTCAGCTTGAGGTGGAGACGTAGGCAAGAATTGGCCGAACCTTGATAATATATTTGGTGTCAGTTTTATCTTCTGCAATTTGCTTTCTACACTTGTATATTAATATTTATTGCTTTGGATGTTTGACATACTGAGATTGATTTAATTGCTTACATATCCTCTTAGTAGTTTATCTGTTGAATTGGTATGTACTTTAGAAAGACCCTAGGTTGTGTGATATACTGCTGCTGGTTTTGTTGAACCTAGAAAGAAATTTTTAAATATCAAATTCACCCCACTCTTGGGAATACACCAATTCCAACAAGTAGAGCGTCACTAATTACAATTAACCTCTCCTTACTGGGTAAGGGAATACCCCAAGTCAGATTCACAAGGCTGACCCCAACCTTTACAACCACACCTTAGAAAGGTGGGTCTGGTTCTCCTAACCGGGTCTAAACTATCCGGTGCTTTTTAACTGGGTCTAAGCAATCCAGTGCATGTTATAGGCCAGTGTAATCCTTTTCCGACGATTACATGTCGGGAATACAACATATAAAATAATTTGCGTACAAATAAATTTTCTTTTTATACAAGTAGATATGTACCACAATATGATCAATCCACTCACAAATGATAAAGATTTATGCTCAAGTGAGACCTTTTCAAGCTATATGATAACTCTCAAGAATATGTGTGTATATATATATATGTGTGTGTGTGTGTGTGTGAGAGAGAGAGAGAGAGAGAGAGAGAGAGAGAGAGAGAGAGAGAGAGAGAGAGAGAGAGAGAGAGAGTGAAACCTTTGATTCAATATAGTATATTCAATAAATGAATAATCAAAGGAACTTTAAGAAACCCCAAGCAAGTATCTCAACAAATATTTTCAAAACATTTAGCACAATAGATATTAGGGTTTTCAAGCTTGCCAAAAATTATTTGTCAAACAAAAACAATATGTAAGCTTTTGAATCTTGCAATAAGGATGCAAAGATTCACAAGCACTGATACGTTTTTCCCAAATAATATTTATAAGTGAAATACAATGGGAAAAACTTTAACTAACTCTCAAAAATCGATATCAACAATATAAGTATGAGAGAGAGTTTAAGCTTAAAGAAAAAGATATATGAATGAATCTCCTTAAAAATAAATTGCAAATAGGAGTATAAGAAGAATGAGTGATATGCTTGAAAAATTTGCAAGAGTATGATGAGCAATAGGAGCACAAATATTTTCAGTGAAAAATTGCTAATTATTTTTCTAATTTCCTTGCAAATAATGACAAATAAAGGGGTATATATAGAATTCCCTAATTTTTGAACCGTTGGGGACACAGAAGGAATTTTGGGAAAGTTTAATTAAAATTAACCCTTGTTTAACGCGGTAAAAATACGCGAACCCAAGAGGTTCGGTCGACCGAGGGATAAGGCCAGTCGGCCGAACAGACACAGATTTTTGAATAGAATTTCGGGTCCGGTTGGCCATGGAAGATGGTCAGTTGGCTGACCATGGCAATTTCCCAAACCTTTGTAGGTTCGGTTGACCGTGGGTGAAGGCTGGTTTGCTGAGAGGCCAAGTTCGGTTGGCTGAGGCAAATTAAAGCATGAATGGCCAGTCTTTCGAGTCTAAAATAACTAGGCCAATTTGGGTTCGGGCGACCGAGGCACATAGAGCCTAAAGGGACGGTCGGCCAAGGCACTTTGAGCATGCAAGGTCGGTCAACCGAGAGCATTATAAAGATACTATTGTGCCTTTAATTTGACCCAAAAAATCCAACGTCGGTCAATCCTAATTTTGTCCTTTGAACTTATTCAACCATGTGTGAATAAGTTATAGCATTTTGCTATAAGGGTTTTGGGTCCTAATGGTCAAGCTATGACCTTTTAAGCATAAGATCCTAATCATGCATGAGATGCAAATATTACAAACCATAATTATTACAGATTCAAATAATAAATGCATTACAATACAACTTGAAAGAACAAAAATCTTCATGCTCTGCTCCTTTGCAATTTCATGGATTGCGCCAAATGGTGTGCGCATTTAAGTGCTTCTCAGCTTCCATTTCTCATCTATCATCTGTGCTTAGAAAAATGAACATGTTCATACACTTAGCACCCATATGAGATACTATGGTTTGTTATAATCAAAACAGGGATCGGACTCAAAAAGTCAACATACATTTCTCTCCCTTGTCATCCAGCTTCTTCCTCTTCTGATATGAAATATGGCATATGCAACACGCCTAAAAATTTTGACGTGATCAATAGTTGATTTTCATCCACTCCATGCTTCCTTTGGTGTCTTATTTTAAACAACAAGTGTGAGACTTCTATTCAATATATGAATGCTCTAGTTAATGGCTTCAGGCCCGAAGCTCTTTAGAATACAGCTCCTTATTAAAAGACTTTGCACCATATTTAGAATAGTGCGATTCTTCCTTTTTCAAACACCATTTTGTTGGGGCCTATAAGTTGTTGTAAGCTGCTTCTTGATTCCATGAGTCTCACAGAAAATTGCAAAGTGATGTGAGTTATATTCTCCACCACGATCCGTGCGAAGAATTTTTATGGGATTGTCAAATTCTTTCTCAACTAGCACTTTATAGCTTTTAAAGGCTAAAAAGGCTTTAGACTTCTTTTGCAAAAAATAAACCCAGCTTTTACGACTAAATCATCAATAAAGGAAAGTATATATCTCTTACCACCATTAGAGCATGGAGTTATTGGCCCGCAAATGTTGGAATGAACAAGCTCCAGTGCAGCCTTCACCCTCCATGATTTCCCTTGTGGGAATTGATTACGATGTTGTTTGCTAACAACACATTCTTCACAAACTTCAAAAGGAGCTGTAATTTGAGGAAGATCTGTCACCATATTCTTCTGCTGTAAAGTTTTCAACCCGCCAATGCTAAGATGCCCATAGCGAAAATGCCATAGCCATTCTTTCTCTCCCAATATTGTAGAAAGACATGAGTGAGCAGTGTCATGGAGATACAATGGAAACATTCTGTTGGCTATCATGTTGACTTGAGCTATCAAGCCCAACTTCTTATCTTCAATTCTGCAGACTCCATTTTTTTTTTTATAGAGATTTCATATCCCTTTTCTTGTAGCTGACCAACACTGAGTAAATTTGTTCTCAAATCTAGAACAAAGAGAACGTTAGAAATAGTTTGAATAGAATTTTTGTTTGTTTGAATTCCTACCTTTTCCTTTTTGTTGACTTTTTGAGTCCGATCCATATTTTGATGCTGACAAAGCACATGGAACTAATGTATGTGCCTAGTACTTGAACATGTCATTAATTCCGAACACACACATGAGAGAGGATTGATGGAGGCCAAAAAAGACTTCAAGCACATATTGCTGGCGCACTCCATGGAAGACGGAAGAGCAAAAGGACGAGAAGACATTTGTTCTTATTGTAATGTATTTTGTTTTGTATTTGGTCTGTAATAATGCATGACATGCATGGTATGTATAAAAGCTCAGTAATGACCATAAATAGACCATAGGGAACTATAGGACCTTAGGGATCACCCTTCGGTCGACCGATGCCGGATTTTTTGGATTAGCTCAATGATTATAGATTGATCGTAGGTCCCTAAACATCATATGAAATGTATCCCATAACTTAAAAGTTATACTCATATGAATAGGGGTGACTTCTGATAAAAATCAAGACTAAAATGAACACTTTAAGTGTGTTCGGTCGACCGAACCCAAACCTACATAGAAGCCTCGGTCGACCGAACATACCAAGGTTAACAGGTTGACTATTCGGTTGACCATTTTTGAAATGAACTTGAACTTCTCAGTTGACCAAATTGACACGTGGGGAACTCCCAATGCCCCAGTCAACCGAAATCTTAGTTCAAATTTGACTTGGTCGACCGAACCTCTAAATTTTGTTAACCGAACATGCTTTGGTCGACTGAATTGGTACGTTGAGGGCATACCCAGGGCAGAGTAAGGGTGTTATTAAATAAATTTGCACAAATAAAATATATATGAAAAATGAGTATTATGTTCTCCTATAAATATTTTCGCAAATAAAGAATATTTGGAGAATTTAAGAATTTAAGCTCAAGAAAATATTTGTGCTATAAATAATTTTCTCCCAAAAATATTAATTAAATAACTAACTAGGAGAAAACTTAAGCAATACTCTCAAAAATGTTTTTCAAAGATTAAGTGTTAAGTGAGAGTATATGCAAATAAAATGCCCTAAATAAAATACTCTCCTCATAATTGATTTTGAAATAAAAGTATGAAAGAGAGTTTGAGAGATTTATATAAAAGATTTTGCCCCAAAAGAATGATTTTAACAATAAAAACGTTTTTGGGGAACTTTGATTAACATTGGATTAGAGAGAAAATTTGGGCTAATCAAAGTTGCTAATTAAACAAATGAAAGAGTTATTATAGTTTTTCTAAAAAAATATGACCGTTGGGGACATGTTCGGTATTTTGAAAAAATTTAATTTAAAAATTAATGATATTTTAGCTCTTAAAAAATTTTCAACTCAAGAGATTTTGTTGACCATATTAAAGGTTTGGTCGACTATATCACTAAGTTCGGTCGACTGAGGATAATTTGAGCTACAAGTTCGGTTGACCATGTTAGGGCAATTTTGAACCCCTTCGTAGGTTCGGTAGACCAAGACAAGGTCGGTTAACCATTCATATGGATTCGGTCGGCCAAGGAAAGGTTTGGTTGACCATTTCTCTAGGTTCGGTCGACTGTGACCAAAGTGAATTACAAGATTCGATCGACCAAGTAGTTGAGTGTTAGACACATGTTGGTTCGGTCGATTAGGAACAATATGTTCAAAACCTGAACGATCGATCGTCCAAAGTCAAGATATTGACTTTTGAACGGTTCGGTCGACTGTGGCAATTATAATGCCACAAGTTTGGTCGATCGAGCAAGTCAAACTTTTGACTCCTGTGCAAACAGTGGTTCGGTCGACCAAGTTAGTTATTACTAGTTTGGTTCGGTCGATTGAGGGCATTAACAATGAATATTTTGCCTAAAAAATCTGGCATTGGCTTTGTTTTTGCCCCGATTTTAACCCTAACACTATTCCAAAAACTTTGTATGATTTTAGTCTTTTTATAAAAAGGTTTTTTTGTGAAATGTGTTGGTTCCTAGGGTCTATCTACGGTCATTTTGAGCATTTTAATCATATTATGCAGATGCATGCATTATTATAGATAAGATAATACAAATTTAAATGCAATTACAATAAAGAATAAACGTCTTCTTCTTCTTTTTGCTCTTCTCTTCATGGAATACGCCAAGCTGTTATGTGGGCTTTAAGTTCTATCTTGATTCCCATTTCTCCTGTATCTTATGTCCGTGCTAACATGTAGACCTGTTCACACACTAAATGCACATATAAGATATATATGGTTTGTCAGTATCAAAACAGGGATCAGACTTAAAAAGCCAACACGAATCGTAAACTCAAATATGCTTTCCAAAGGGACAAGTTTTTAACATCTTAGCTTTATAAACTTCTACACACTTAGTCCTGGTTTTGTTAAAACGAGTTTAATGTCCTAAAGCCTTAAGAAAGTCAAGCATATTTTTATAAAAGACATACTAAACATATAAGATATCAAAACGAGCTTTCAAATGTGTTTTCATAAATAAGATATCTTACATTCAAAAGAAATTTCATAAGGATAATTTTTAAATTATATTAGTGCTATAATTTTTTACAAATTTGGTCCTGGTTGGGTTTAAAACCTCAGTTATGCACCTATCAAATTTCCTGAACACCTTTCGGTATTTGGGGCATAACTTTTGCTAGAAAAGTCCAAATGTAACGACCTGCTTAGTAAATTGATTTTTTTTTTTCTATAATTGCAAATAACATACTCTGATACCATCGTATTAACCTAAGCAGCAGGAAGCGGAAATCATACAAATATAACCATTATATACAATACAAAATCAATACCAGAGTACTACTGTGTTTCCCAAAATATACACATATACCTGTTTTTCAAAAATTCCCTCAACTGTACTGGGATATACAAAAACGCTCCCAAAAATGATACTCACTCTCTGACAGGGCACTACAGACGCCCCTTTATTTGCGAGTCTGATCTGTTCGCCTACCTGGATCACCTGAAAAATATTTCAACACTGGGATGAGCCAACACTCAGTAAGAAGAAATATGCTATTACTAGTGTGTGGCAAATGAGCTACTGTATATCATGAAATCTGTTCCATATAAACATAAATAACTGAGTACAAAAGTACATCACAAATAATAAAGTACACCATCCCTTTTCCCTATTGCTTGACATATCAGTATTATGGTTATAATTCAAAATACTTCTAGTGTATATAGTAGGATCCCCGTTTCTGTAAATCAATACGTAAGTAATAATAACTGAAACTATTCCCTATGGCTATCTGTGTCATGACATGCCTCTCATGACGAGGTTGTGCGGCCCATAGGCTGGATTTATCCTGGCTGGCCAACCAGGAATAAATCACTGAACTCCGTCAATCGACCTGCCCACCTCAACCCATATCTAGATGGGGAGCCTAACCTCTTCAAGGGCTTAGGTGGTCGACCGTACCACGTATTATCTGAATAGGTGGTTGCACTCATAAAGTAACATAGTATCTGTAGCAATGGTATCGTACTTTGTAGCTGTAAGTCCAACAGGGTCTGATATCATATAATATATTTCTATATATAACTAACTGATTTACCATGATTCTAAAGTACTGAAATAATCATGATGTTGCATAACGTACTGAAATCTGAATAATCATAACATGGAACTACATATTCGTAATATTGGAATTTGTATAATCATGGTACTGAGATTCATAAAATCATGGTACTTAAATCCGTAAAATCATGGTACTGAAATTCATAAAAAAAAATCATGAAACAACAACTCGTAAAACATATCCCCGTACTACATACATATTCACAAGTCACACCATAATTAATACATAATTTTCGTAAATAAATACACTGTATAATATTTAGAAATTTCCTAGCATAGCATATTTCCCTTACCTTAACTTTGAAAAGTCCCTAGGGAATACAAGCCTAACACTCGCATGGCCTTCTACAAAAACATCCTGAAACCAACATATGCCAGAACTAAACATCAATATTTTTCTGCCTGTATCATTTCCTATGACTACCACAAAGCCAAAAGGAGACTAAAAGGCCTTACCCTGAATTTGAGATGATTTCCAACTCCGATTTCTCGACAATCTGCTCCAGTAGATGAGTGGAGAACTTCGCCAGGAGCGTTGTAGTAGCTTCGAATCGTCGATCCGGCGACTGGTGGGGCTGGAAATGAAGAGAGAAGGGAGAGGGAGTCGTAGGAGAGAGAGAGAGAGAGAGGAGAGAGAGAGCGGCAAGAGAAATGAAGATTATCCCGGATTTCCACTATTTATAGAGCCAGGTTCGTTGACGAGACACATCACTTCATCGACGAGCCCTTTACAAAATTCGTCGACGAGGCCCTGTGTTCGTCGACGAAATTCATAGTAGCTCGAACCGTCTCTCGATATTTTCTCATCGACGAAGTTGAGCAATTTCCTTGAAATTATTTTTATTTAATATTATCTTTAAAATGCAATGTCGTTGACGAACGCGGACAAAGTCTACGACCTCCTTCTGTTTCTGTTTCTGTTTCTATTTTCTCTCCCTCTTATTATTTAAAAATGTTATTATTCTTCAGGTCACTACACAAAAAAAGACGATCTTGGTGTCTTTATAAAGTTAAGAAAAAATTCCACAACTTTCATGTTGATGACTTTTTTTTGATTTGGGGCACTTATTGACGAGTGGGAGCCACTAGTCGACGAGTCCAAGTAGAATGTTTACGATTACTAGCAAAGTGCCATTAGTTGACGAGTGGGGGTCACTAGTCGACAAGACGCATTGTGAATAGCGCAATAACGGCTAGAAAACGGTTAGTTTCTTTTGGGAATTGCTCCCAACGGTCCAATAATGGCTAGTAAGGGTTTTTGGCTATAAATACAAGTTCATAAACTTGTTTAGTATGATTTTGATGATTTATACAAGTTCATAGTGAAAAATATATTTGAATAAAAAACCTAGGTACTTTGCATCTTTGTTTATCACTCATAAGTGCTCATACTCTCTTACTCTCTAATCTTGTGTGAATCATTCTTTGAGAGATTGGTATGAGGTTTGTTTTGTACTTGCAATCAGCTAAATAAGGAGCATTTTATTGAAATCTTCCATTTGTTGTAAGGTTATTTGTGATCCGTATGGTAAAAGTTCTGTGTGAACTAAAGTGAAGGCTTGGTGAGCGCGATAGGGATTTGTTCCCGAGTGTAGGAATTTGTTTCCGAGTTGTAAGGCTTCTCCGCCGGTAAAAGAGTATCCTTAGTGGATTGTGGAATCCTTGGCTCTGTGCTAAGACGTGGACGTAGGCTTGGTGCCGAATCACATTAAAATACCAGTGTTAAGCTTCTCTCTCCATACTCTTTATTATTTGTCTTGTGCTTGATTTACTTTACCTATATTGTGATATAATTGCTTGAACCTTGCCAAATATTTTATTTTGTAGAGAAAATCGAAATACACGAAAAGAGTGCATTCACCCCCCCTCTGACTCTATATACTCTCGACTGGGATGTTTAAGATGTTTGCTTATGTTGTTAGTTTTCTATTTTTGTTATCGATTTTCTGTTGTTTGCAAAACTAATTGAAAATCAAATTCTATGATTTTATATTATTTTGACAACTTATTATCAGAAATCTTAATGTCCAAAAATAATTATTTTGGATTAAATAATTTATTTTATATATTTTAAAATTAAATTAAAAATAGAATGATCACATAAATTTAAATATAATAAAAATAAAAAATATATATAAATTTTAAAAAAATATTAAAACATATAATTTCAAAATATTTTAATATATATAAATTTTTAAAAAATATTAAAAAATATAATTTCAAAATATTTTTACTATTTGTCAATTGTCATGTCTAATAGAATTATTATTGTAAAGTAAAATTTTAAAGTACAACAATTAAGTAAAATAATTATAATAAATTTATTTTTGTTGTAGTATTTTTATTGTGTATGATTTTTCAATTTTATCATTTTAATGATATTTTTTATAATATTATGTGATGTAAAAGCAAAACTAAGCATCTTTTAATTAAAATTTTAATTTATTTTCATTTTATAAACATTAAGTTGTTAATTTTTAATTTTTAATTTATATTTTTGATTTTAATTTTTACTAATTTTAGATACCAAAAGTGAAAAGCCCCCTTAAAAAAGGTATAGCACTTTTAGAGATCTTTGCGTAAAAACGACGGCGTTTTACGTCACCTCCTCCGTTCATCACTGTGCTCAGATCCGCGACGAGACGGGCAAGCTGTGAGTGAAAAATAAAAACAAGTAAAGCCTTTGTTCGTTTTAATGAGGCAGGCTGAGAAGATTCAAATCCATCCATCCATCCATCCATCCATGGGGGAGACCCAACGCGAGAGCAACACGAGCGTACGAATTCTGTGCCCTAACCTCCTCATCCGAAGCAACGAACCAGGGCTTCAATGGCTGATCGGATCCCCTTCCTTCCCTCCTCTCACCGTTCTCTCCACCTTCCGATGCATCCACACCCACCCCTCATCCCCCTTCTCTCCCGACTTCCCCAAGGAATCAGGTACCTTCCTTCAATCTCTCTCTCTCTCTCTCTCTCTCTCTCTCTCTCTCTCACACACACACACACACACACACACATACTGATTTTCAATTCTATACGAGCAGAAGACCTTAGGATGCTGATGCCGAGAGGCTTGGACATAGTTGGAGCGCTTGTTGTCGGGGAAGCGGACGAAAAATTTGCCGGTGAAGCTGCCGATGCCGCGCGCAGCATGAGAAACCTTCTTCTCGGTGAAGATTATGAAATTCGAGATGTTCTCGGGGGGGTTGCCGAATTAGACTCCGGCAAAGTTCATTTTTTCGTCTCGAGAACGGGAAATTTGTCTGGTCTCGAGTCTGTCAACTCTGTTGCGTATGAGAATCAAGATCATCCGGAGAGGCAAGTGTGGGACAGGGGGTGTTTACTCCGGTGCAAACTGCCGATTAAGCTGCCGTTTTATTTTCCTGGAAATCGTCAGTCGGGTGAGTTTTCGTGTACTTCACGTACATTTTATTTCATCGAAATCTTCCATTTTGTTTGCATTTTAATGAATAATGTAATTTGCCGTCATTATATTGCTGTACTTTTCTGTTTCCAAGTTGTGCCAGTCACTACGCTTGATTGTGAGTGCTAGAAAACTGATTTTTGAAATTAAGATATTTGCATTTATGGAGTTTCAGTGAATGAGGGGCTAATGTGAAGGTATTAGTTCTATGCCCCTGTTGATTGGTTGAATTGCAAAAGTAAGAATCTGTCCACGTTGCTTATGTGTTTTATGGTTTGTGTTACTTTTGAACTGGTATAGCTCATGTTGGAAATTCCATGCCATTGGTAAAATATTCTCAGAAGCTTATCTGTTTCTACATTTGATTTTTTCCCCCTTTCTCTTGGTGATGAGTATTTAATTACTTGAATACTATTAGTGATTCTCAGGTGCAGATGAGATGTATTCCCAATCGATTAAAGCAGCTGCTGATAAGTTCAAAGACCCACATGTTGCATACTTGGTGGAAATATTAAATGAATCCTCAGCAGAAGGTCCACAGCCTGTCATTCTTCATGGTGAGGATTTGGATTTCCATGCTGATCTCTCAAATGTCAAGCATCCCAACAAAAGTGCTGGAGACATCAAGACAAAGTCTTTAGTATGCGCTCAATTTTGTTCAAAAAGTAACCCTATTTCATCTTTTCCTTCAGTGGAGGTAAATAAACTCTAAGATGCCTTTTTAACATCATTTTTCACATAAGAGTTTGTTGGGTTTCATTAGTTCATTGCATGTTCTATTAGTTGAAAATCTCACATGTTTGTTCATTATTTATTTAACTGTTGTAATGACAATAAGAAAATTTCTTTTAAAAGTTTGCTTTCTTAGAATGCAGACATAATCCAAGTTAGCATCCTTCACAATAGATCAAAAAATTCAAGATCTGCTGCACCTGTTGCGGAATATATTCCAGGTATTGGCCTTGATATGAAAAAAAAGAAGAAGTTGTCTTGTCCTTGTATTCATTAAGTACATGTTATTAATAAATTAATAATTGTATTTGCAGTATCATAGTCAAGGACATTATCATATTACTAATTTTAACAAGATTTAACACCTGTGCTTTCAGCTTCGGATGCAGTCCATTTTTTGGTTGTAGGTTATGAACTAGAAGTGCTTTGTTATGCCGCCAAAGATCTCCCACTGACTTGTGCAGTTTCCAAGTTAATCATCCCAGCGCTGGTTGACCAGTTATATTTAATGAAGAAGGCGGTGTTGCCCAACCTCTTAACACAACATCCTCAAGTGAGATAACTTCTTTAAACTGGTCTATTATATTTATTTCTTTTTTTTTTTATCAGTAAATGGTAAATTATATTGATCAAAGGGATATGTACATAGTAACTCCGGGCATACCCCGAGCAAGGAGGCCAAAGCTCCAATCAAAACAAACATCATCAAAACTAGCAAAAAAACCTAGAACAAGTACAATCAAAACTTGGGCATACCCAGGGCACAAAGGCTTAAACAAGCAGCATCAAAACTAGGAAAACCTAGTAACAGGTACAATCAAATCTGGGCATGCCCAGAGAACAAGGGGAACGCAAGATCAATAGACCTCAAGGAGGCCTAGACCCCGTATTCCTATTCTTACTTTTCACAGGATGAACACACCATCCTTGCAGCATATCATCCTCTTGATTTTTGCCACTAACCATAGTCACAAGGGGAGCTTTTCCTTTATCCTTACTCTTTTCAGCTACATCCTTACCATGCAAAGAGAGGGGAAATTTCCGTATCAGCAAGAGAGAACTTTATCTTTATCCTTACTCTTTCCAAATTCACTCACCCCTTGTATGGCTGAGGTAGCATTAGTCTTTATGGTTTCTTTGGACCCTGCAGCGTTTGAACCACCACAAGAGCTTTTAATCTTACCACCATCTTCACATGGATGTCATTGGTCTTACAAGAGTCCAAGCAAACATTCAATGACCCCTCATTGGTGGCAGGACCGACCTTCTTTTTACCTTTTTTCTGATCTTGTTCTTTCATATTTTTGCAGTTCACCTCTACATGACTAAGCATGTTACAGAACTTGCAGAATTTAGGCACATTCTCATAAGACACCTCCTGACTAAAAGATTGACCATTAGGCATACGGACTCTCACACTACGCTTTTGTTCTTTAGCAACATCAATCTCTACCAGCGCCCTGGCAAAGGAAATACTTATTTATTTCTTGATGTAGATAAACCTGCAAGGAATGGAAACTTCGTAGCTATCTTTGCATGGATACTAGCAAACATATGAACATGGCAGCTTCATGAGAAAATTTCAGACTATTCTTATACTGCATGCGACTATGAACTCAAAATGAAGCATAAGATCTTGGTGTTCAGAAATTGACATTCAAGTAAATTAAAGCCAACAAGTATCCCCTTGGCTACCCATAGGCTAGCGGATGTACTCTAGTTACACAAAGTGGGGTAGGGGCTGGGCTAGGGGTAGGGCTGCAAGCTAACTAAGCCGCTCACAAGCAGCTCAGGAGCTCAGCATGGTAAGGGCTCATTTATCATCTAAATGAGTGATTCCCAAATTCAATTTTTAGGCTGGGTTAATAAATGAGCTGAGGCTGAACTCAGGTGGGTTCGGCTTGTTTGGACTCGTGAGTTGCTTGATTACATGCTTGAATGGGCTCATTTACTAGGCTTGTTAAAGGGCTCAATGATGAGGTTATTAATAAGCTCGATCCAGGCTCGCTAAATGCTTAAATTCTTTTTTTTTTGCAGCATGAGGGTGATTTTTCTTTCAAAATGAGGATTGCAAAGGGCCCAAGACAGATTGTAGGGTTCCTTTTGGCCCAGCCCCGAAGGCCATTTATAATTTGAGCTCGAGCCTGAGTCTCAGCCCTAGCCCGATCCTGAGCCAGTAATTTTAATCCTAAGCTGAGCTCGAGCCCAACTTTATGAGCTTGAATAGAGGTGAGCTTCCACTTTTCCCAGTCTAGCCTGAACATGTTGAAGCTTGGCTCAGCTTGTTTGCAGCCCTAGGTAGGGGTGAGGGCAGGGGCGACAATGGGGGTAGGAGTTGGGGTGGGAGCAGGGAAGTGGGGAGATGTAAACGAGTTGAATGTTAGACGCATCTAGGAAGCATTGATGTAAATTATGCATAAAATGGGCAAAATTATGTACCAACTATAAAATACAACTAGCATTTAGTATTTTTGAATAAATGTCTAACTCCAATGTATAAAATTACAAATTAGTATAATCATATAAAGTTAATATTTTCACATATCAATGCCAATGAAGTTGCAAAATTACATTTTAGTTTCTTCCCACTAAACAATGCATAATAAATTATTGGGCTTATGGCCGACTAAAAATATTTAAGATTTGTAATGACGGAAGCAAGGTTGCGTTATAATTGGCAAGGATCTATTTTAGATTCTGTGCCTAAAAAACTGATGAATCAAGTTTCTGAGATAGTCTGGTCATGCTGTCTCATAGTAAGGATGTTTGCGTGCAAAGAGCCTTTTTACAACTCTTAAAGATAGATGACTGATGAAGGATTGCTTGCAGATAATTCTAGGTGATCATATTTCATTTGAAGATTTAAAAATTAGGTATTTTGTTTTAAGTTATTAAATCTAGATAATTAAGAAGTTTGGTCAATTTTTAGAGTTATTTTGTAATTGTTTTACTTGGGGTTATTTGTTAAATATTTATTTTGCTTGTAATGTTGGGTGTATAAGTTCCTTCTCTGTAATGTATTAGCATCAGATTGACTTCTACAAGTACAGTTCAATTTCCTACTCCCCTTTGGGTGTTTAAGTACCTCCCATCCACTTTAAATATGTATATGTTTCCGCTACCATGCTTCACAAGGCATCCTACTCCCCTTTAGGGCACCACCAGTTACAACCCTCTCCAAACTTATCCTGCACCATTTGCCTCCAAAAATCATATCCTTCTCTTGATTCAATCTTTTTTACTTTAGCAATTGATGTACTCTCTAGGAATATCCAAATCCCTTGGTGTATGTTATTTGTAGATGATATTGTCTTGATTGATAAAAGTAGGAGTGGAGTGGAATCTAAGAGGATGTAATACTTAAAATTAAAGCAAGTTGGGTAAAATGAAGGAGTGTGTTAGGTGTGTTGTGTGATAATAAAATACCCTTAAAATTTAAAGGAAAGTTCTATAAGACAACTATAAGGCCAGCTGTGCTTTATGGTTCAGAATGTTGGGCAACTAAGAAACAATATTTAGAAAAAGTCAAAAGTTACCGAAATGCGAATGTTAAGGTGGATGAGTGATATAACATTAAAAGATAAATTAATGAACGAGCATATATGCAATAAACTAGGCCTAACACCAGTTGAAAACAAGATAAGGGAGGGGCAGCTTAGATGGTTTGGGCATTTGAAACGGAGGTCTAGTAGCACACATGTGAGGAGTGAGTTAGTTATTGTTTCTAGCATGAAATGGATAGAGGTAGGCTTAAAATAACTTGTAATGAAATAGTGAGGAAAGATTTAATAGCTCTTAATCTAGTAGAGGAAAATGCACTTGATCGGGTGAATTGACGGAAAAATATTCATGTAGCCTATCCCACCTAATGAGACTTAAAGCTTCTTGTGGTTGTTGTTGTTGTTATTGTTGTAATTGTAGTTCAATTTCCCTCTCTCATGCAGCCCTTCCTTTCCTCTCTTTCTTTCCTCTCCTTCTGTTCACTCTTTGCCCAGTTTCTGATCCTATTTCCTGTTTTGGCAGATCTATCTTCAGTTCTGTAACTTCTTTCTCTAATTTTTGCCCTACTCTGCTGCAGCCTCCCTTTTCTTTGCGCTTATTCTTTCTTCTTCTTCTTCTTCTTCGTCTTCTTCTCCTCTCCCTTGAACCTCTCTCTCTCTGTTCCTGTCGTACATCAATGACTTCTCTCACTTGCTAGCTGATTTATTTGATTTTATAATTTGGATATCCATACAATTCTTTATGTTTTGGATACTCTGTCACATACAATAATTTGTATTTTCTTTTTATTTTCCTTGTTCTGTCGGTCTCTTTTTGTTTGTAATAGCACAGCACCTCACTGGAGTCCTTTTTTGAATTTTCTCTTTGCTGATTAAAAAAGAAAATGAGGTTCTTGTAACTGAGGGATAGACAACCCCTGTTGTTGGCCTGGTTATAATGCCCACATGTTGCCCAGAGTTTGGAGGAATTAAGGGGGACCATGGACCAATGTTTCTTACTGCCTTTTCTACATCTGTTTCCTATGCTTCTACTTCTTGCTTGAAAGTTTAGTGCTACTTTGTCCTTCATTTTCATGGATAAATATGGTGCCACGATAGAGATATAATTCTTCTGTCCTCCAAAGTCATACTGTATCTTCATCTATTAATGCTATAAATATTCTCATGAAGAAAAAAAATTTGGTATTTTGGATATTTACACTTTTTATTTTTGTGTGTGAGTGACTAAAATATTTTTAAAAATATTTGTGTTGCATTTACTGAAAAAATGTCATTGACTGTTATTATTTTGAATGTATGCTTTTTCATTTTTAGGACCAGCTAATACGTGTATGTTGCCTGCAGTTACGCCCGTATCACTTTAGCCCACCTGGGATTTTGCATCCAATAACAGTTATCTATGAACTCAGTTATGGGGAGACTGAAATGAAGCAAGGTACATACAGGCGAAATTGATGTAAACTTTTGTTTAAATGATGTACTTCTTATGGCTGGGATCATTAAATGGGATTGGTCTTATTTTGAGCACTGCAGATCTCCATGAATGTAGTTCAATAGCTTTTTTTCCCTCTTTTTTTTTTTTTCAGGTCGAGCATTCTAGAATCCTAGTAACTGCAATGTATGAACTGAGGTTGATATGTTTTTGCATTTTGGATGAACAAACCAAAATAGTTCTTGGCCGGGATTATTTATTTAACTATTAGAACCTTCTGCTGCTAGAATCCACCCCCCCCCCCCCCTGCCACAAAAAAAAAAGAAAGGGAAGTTCATCAATGGCTAACTATGTAATGATGCAATGTCTTTGGTGAAGTTGAAGATTTCAGATAGAAACTAAATTGTTGATCACAAGCTTTGCATGATTTTAGTATGCTTTTGTGTTAAATGCTCTTTCAAGGAAATTATCTCCCTTATATGTGGGACATTGGAGTGATGCAGCATTTATGTAAGCTTTTTGCTTGTGTTGGAATAGGAACAACATTAGATTTGGAGTTAACAAGGAATGAAGGTATAGTGTGAATTTTTTTAACGCTATATTGATAGGATCGAATTGGCTGAATGGTTTGGGAGGAATTATTTCGCACTGAATGCTATTTGGAAGATTAGAAGTCTCTCTAATTTGCCTGTTTTTCCCTAGGACTGCACATTGGAAAGAAACTTTTTATCATTGACAATCTAATAGATGGATACTTTAACTAGCATTTAGTTTGTAGATGGTTTTTGTGTAGGAGTGATGAGGAGTTGGTTAATCACTTCTTTGCAGTTGAGTGAGAACGCTTTGGATTTTGCTTTTATGCTACTTTTGACATTTGTTGGATTATCTCAGATATCCTGGAAAGGGAGCTTTGGGCTTGAAAGAGCTTTTGTCGTAAAGGCAAGAACAAGGCAGTGTGCTAAGCATTTGCTTAGCACTTTTATGCATTGTCTGGGGAGAGAAATTTTAGAACATTTATGTGAAAATAAAATGGCTTGGAGTGGCTTTTTACATTACATTTTTGGTTGACTGGTCTGTCTGGTTGTGGTTCTGTATTTTTTTTTCTTTATTCGGGAGACTTTGAACTTGTATACGCCTTGTGTACATGGGTGGCCTTCAAATTTGGAATCTCCTTCAATGAATACTTCCATATATCCTTGCCCTCCCCCCATCCCCAAACAAAGTGTGTATGCTTGTAATAACAATTGAAATCAAATAATCCCACAACATTTTCAAGCTTGCTATATTTTTATGATAATTATCATTCATTACTGAATGTGTTGTTCTTGGGCTTGCTAGGGCTGAGTGGTTGAACTTTAAGAGGCTTACTCCCTATTTATTATGTGTCGTTAGGTTCTGTTTATTGTTGAAATTGCTGTAGACTAGGTAAGTCAATGGTTGGTTTTGTTAAGACATAGCAAACTGGTTTTAAATAAAAACCTAAACGACAAAAAAATGTTTTTTTTAAAAAAAGGAATGGAGTTATAAGCAATTAAACATAAATATATTAGGCTTAACTGCAGTTTTAAGTATTATTATTATAGAAAAAGAAGAAATTCATTAAGAAGGAATTACAAAGAGGATGAGACATCTTTAAAAAACAAAAGGAAATGAAAACAAAGGCTTGCAATTACCAAAAACCAAAACAAGAAACTAAACTAAAAGGACCAACCAGTCGTGCTGAATATCAGAGAAGGTCATACTACCAATTCATGGAGCAGGGAACACCCACAAAGAGGCCAAAAAACAATCCTCTTTCAAATCTTATCAAATGATGTAGCAGCGAAGCATGATACTGAAAGATCTGAGCATTCCTCTCCAACCAAATTAACTGCAAAGAGTGTGCACAACCAAAAATTTTCCCGTTCTTTTGCCTCTCAAAGCCAACAAAATCAATGAACAAGAAATCCTCTTGAGATTTTGGACAAACCCAAAACTCTTCCAACAAGCATGGAGCCCCAGAGCAGCGAATAGATAGCATGATCCTCTCTATTAGTAGAAAGAATAATGCACATTTAAGGGGAGACGGCCATTTATGGTCATCAAAGGTGCAGCATAATGTTGGTGTTGAACTCCATTAAGAATGGCAGTCCACACAAAAATCTTTACCTTTGTTGGAATTTTAGTTCTCCATGAGTGAATAGACAATTGGCAATAGGAGAAAGATGGGAAAATTGAATCAGATGATAGAAATATGATTTACAAGATAAAACACTAGAACTATCCAAGCACCAAACTCTATTATCCCCTGCATGAGATTACTAAAAGAATCCAGCAAGCCTAAGAGAGGAAAGCTTATCGATCTCCTATGAAAGTTAAAATCCCAAGAAAATGCACATGAATAACGAGAAAAGAAAAAATAAGTGCAATTTTAAGTATGATTATATTTATATGCTTGGTAAATGGAGATTCTGGACTATGGTTTTGAAAAAATGACAATGGTCCATGTAATGCTAACTGCTGTGGTGTTTCAATATCAGCCATCAAGGATGTTACGTAATGGGTAACGACATTGCATCCATGAATTCATTTTTTGCATTAGCAAACTTGTTAAGAGCATATAGATTCACATGTTTTGATGAATCCTACATACTAAGCCTTAAATGATTTTAGTAAATTTTAATCAATTTAAATATAACATATACTGCACGTATTGGATGTCATCTTGGTCGCTTTAGTTGCTATTGGCAAGAAGCATCATGCATTTGCTGATTTTCTCTACTTTATTTATTAGTGAAGTTTAAATCAAGAAATCATAAATATAAAGAAATATAAAATGTAGAATGCCATCTTTTGGACTTTTTTGGTCTTCTATGGAATTTTCGTTCACTGAAAAAATAAAATATAGATAAAATATAGAATTTTCATTTATTAAACAAGGAATGTGTAGCAATGGAACGAATTTTTCTCTCCAGATTGGGTGTAAGGAGAATGAAAAAGAAAGAACTTGGAATACGAGAAGATGTCATTTTAAAGAATTTTTGTTATCTAAAAAAATAAAAAACAGAATTTTCATTAATTAAACAAGGAATGTGTAGCAATAGAATGTATTTTTGTCTCCAGATTAGGTGTAAGGAGAATGAAAAAGAAAGAACTTGGAATATGAGAATTGTCATTTTAATGATTGAAAAAGTTTTGTATGCTAGTTATTAAAACAAATACATACTAAATGTCAAAGAAAATAAACCCAAAAGTGAAATTTTTTTAAAAAAAATTACTAACTATAATTAACCAACTTAAAATTGAGTTTCTAGGTTTCAATAAAGAGAAAAGAGTTGTTGCAGTTGTAGATTTACTTTTTATAGTTACTTTTATGAGGAAGGATATTGGAAGAGTTGTTGCAGTTGTCAGAGACTGTAATTTATCAAATTGTTCTATCTATTCTTCATTGCTCAGTGTACCCTCAAGATTCTAAATCTTCTCAAAACTTTATTCAACCATGTTTTCTGCAGTTGAAGTTAGACGATCCCTACATTTGAGGTTGGGATTACCTCTAGATCGCCCTCTTCTACGAATTGTTAATGCCTTAAATTTTTCTGTAAACAACGAGAGTATGGGGAACAACTCAACAAGAAAGGGTAAGTTCTCGTCAGCCATTACCTTTTCTCTCTTTCTCTATCATTTTGGGGTTTTGGGCATTGGTGTTTTGTTTGTATGAACTTTGTTGACACATTTCTGTGGTAATTTCAGGTTCTATTTTGCTTCGAGATGTACATACTGGAATTCCAAGCAGTGGAGGTCAGCAGTTTCTGTATATTTTGTTCTTATTATTATTATTATTTTTTTGGGGTGTGCATGTTATCTTTTTGCAAACTTTAATTAAGTCAATTTTTGTGGATGTAGTTTCTGGAGGACTTACATCATTGATTCAAGGTTCCTATGAATATTATCATTACCTTCAAGATGGATTTGATGACTCAGTAAGGGAGTTCTTACTTGCAGCACTTAAATTTAATGATTTCTTGTAAAAAAATGTATGTTTAATTGTGACAATTATATAATTTATATTCAGTGAATGAAAATCTTGATGGTCTCAGAATTTTTTGACTGTCTGCAAGTTCATTTCTTTGGTGTTTTCAATTCATGATTTATACAGTTGCCTTGGTTGTTGTAAAACAACCCCCACCCCAAATATTATTATATCACAAAAGTGCTAAAGAAATGTAGTATCTGAAGAATGAATGCGCTTATATCTGGAAATATCTTGTTAAGTTTTTAACTGCTCTGAAGCTGATTGTCACTGTTCTTTAATGCCTTATTATTCTTCTTGAAATGTGTTTTCTTTGTGAGGTGGGGGTGTTTTATCTGCTCTTTCTTTACCCATCATTATAATCCTCACTTGCTACCTTTACTTTTGAATTGTTTTTTGAACCAGTGCAGGATTTCTAATTGATTGCCTAAATCATGGAATTGTTATTTGTTTATTTATTTATATGAATTTAATTGGTTGAAGTGGGAAATTGCTATGTGCCTCTTTAATAAAGTTAGGGATTAATTTTATTTTTATTTATTTATTTTGTATTTTTAACCGTGCTAGTTTGCTCTCATTTGAGATGGGGATATGATTTAAGAAAACTAGAGTGCAAATTTCAGTTGTTTGTGAGTCATGCTATAGATAGAAAGTACTTCATTTACTGTATGATATGTAGCATAGAACACCTTAGAGAAAGTTGTTATTGCCATTTTATATTGTTGTCACATTGTTTCCTTGAAATTCTATGCTGAATCAATCATTCATATTTTGTTTGCTAGGGCTGGGGTTGTGCTTATCGCTCTCTACAAACTATTGTTTCATGGTTCAAACTCCAGCATTACACGTCCATTGATGTTCCTTCACATAGGTATAAAATCGTAACTACTTAGAATGTGATGGAGCTTTGTTGTTTAGATGACACCAATATTGGACTTTTTGTTTTTTTGTTTTTTTTGTTTTTTTTCTTCTAAAAAACTAATTTTCTGTACCAAAGTTGTTGGCTGTTTATTCATTTAGTTATATGTAGTTTAACATTTGTTCCATTACTTCTTTGATACCACTGGAACAAATACTTCATATTCCTTAAAATTGTAGCGTCATGAAATTTGATTTGAAGCCAAAATGCTTCTCTCAGGGAAATACAACATACGCTTGTAGAGATTGGTGATAAAGAACCTTCTTTTATTGGATCACGTGAATGGATTGGTGCCATTGAACTAAGCTTTGTATTAGACAAACTCCTTGGGGTAAGCGTGCTAGTTATCTGATGGTTGTGTCTTGTGTGAACCTTGACTTCCCCAAAATTGCGTAGGGTTATTACATTATCATGTTTGTGCAATATGCATGCCAATTTGACATTATAGTCTGGCATCCCGAGCAGGTCAGTTGCAAAGTGATAAATGTCAGATCTGGAGCGGAGCTTCCCGAGAAATGTCGAGAGCTGGCCCTGCATTTTGAGAACCAGGGAACACCCATAATGATTGGTAAGTAGGAATAGGATGAACCATGTCATCTTCTGCTGTCTTCACAATTACTTGCTCAAGACAAACATACCACAAGGATCGCGTTTTGCCATTCAAAATATAAAATGAAAGAACTTTGTTAGGTGCCGCTGTGTCCTAGTTTCTTATTTGGTTCATACGTGCAGGTGGTGGTGTTCTTGCGTATACCCTCTTGGGAGTTGACTACAACGATGTAAGTGGAGATTGTGCATTTCTCATATTGGATCCACACTACACCGGTGCTGATGAGCACAAGAAGATCATAAATGGCTGCTGGTGCGGTTGGAAAAAGGCAGTTGATAGTAAAGGAAGGAATTTCTTCCTGCAGGACAAATTCTATAATCTTTTACTACCCCAGAGGCCCAACATGGTTTAGTTTAGGGTTTGTTTTTTTTCCAGGATTCAATTGTGAGAAAGTTACATGCCTATACGGATATAGTGGATGACTTTCGCAGTGATTTATGTCCAAGGAGAGATTGGTTTTTGTGGATATTGGAAAGAGTTGACGCAACAACTGTTAACCGCTCTTTTAAATGGAAGGACCTCTTTTAGTTGGTTTTTACTTTTACTTTTACACACAAGGTAAATGGGTTGGTCATTTTATTCACTGGTCATTATTATAATTGTATGGTTTCTGTTTCTTTAATGTTTTGGGTTTCATTTTGTTTGGGTGTTTCCACCATCATATATGCTTTGAAAAGCACTGCTATTAATAAATATTTTCTTAAAAACACTACCAAAGAACATGTTTGGGAAGTAGAACAGTTTTCAAGCATGTTTCAAACCGTGTTTTTTCGCAGTGCAGCTACAGAAAAATGGTAATGGAAACGGAAGCATGCCACCTTGTCTTCAATATGAGTCGAGTCGACATAATGGAATACTCGGCTCAATTCAAAAATATTAAACTTGGGAGTATGAATTTTAAGATTTAGATTTAAATTTATTGGATTTGATAACATTCAACACAATTTTAAATTATATTTGGCCAAACTTACACAAATCCAAATCAATGAATTTTTCTAAATACGTGAATAATGTATATATAGTATTAAATATATCAATAAAATATATACAGCATGACTTATATAATATAAAAATAATAAAGTTAAAAAGTTTGATTAGGTTTGCGATGATTTGTAAGATACTCGAATAGTTTGAATTTGAGTAAAATCATTTTGAATCAAGTTAAAAAGCGAATCAAGTAGGGTTAACTCATTCATACTCCTATTGAACGATTTTGCTGGCTTTTTGAGGGCAAATTTATATAGTGTTTTTATTTTTTTCCGTGTAGCAAACCAAGAATCTACTAAAAACTACATTTGGTAATTGGACATCAACATTTTTTTAAGTTTATCATTTAATTTTTATTTTCTTCTATAAACCAAACATGATTTAACAATATTTTTTAAAAAATATTTTTTTTTATTTTATTTTGTTGGGCATCTAATGAGAGACTGAGGATTATTATTGTGACTTGTAATTGTGATTCATTATTAAAAATAAAGTTTTGGTTTTCTTCAAAAAAAAACAAAAAAAAGAGAAAAAATCTCATTGACGCATTACCATTGCAATTGTCACTGCTAAAGATGAAAGAATTTTTCATTTTTAAATGTTTCGGTCTATCTAGGAAAATAATAAATAAAATAAAAATGTAAAATAATTCATTTTATGATATCTTGTTATTGAAAAGTGAAAAATAAAAACATGTCATCAATAGGCAAAAAATTATAATTTTATACATCATTAACATTTATTTTTAAAATATTTAAATATATTAGAAAAAATTTTATTTTTAATATTATAGATATAAAAAATACAATAAAAACTAAAATTTCTTTTTATTTTCTTCACCTTTACTTAAACAAAATTATAGATCCAAAGCTACTACCATTTTACTATTGCCCACCAAATGAAATTAAAAAAAATACTCACCTTTCTTCAGATCTAATAAAAAGGTAGAAATTTTAAAATTTAGAAAATTTCCCTGAAATTTTAAAATTTTGATTGACTTCTCCGAATCTTAAGTTTGTTAAAAAGAGATTTGTATCTTTTTGGAAAATTTTAGGAGTTTCAAATTTTTAAAAAAATTTAGATAATATTTCCAATTTTTTTAAAATATTATAAATATTATAAAATGATGTAAAAATTAATAATAAAGTAAATAGAGATGAGCAGAAAAATAAATAAAAACGAGATCGAAATTTTATGTGGTTCGACTATGCCTATTCTCGAGCAGATGGGATCAAAACTTTAATATCATAGGCGGAATTATAAAATAATTTGGAACCGATTTTGTACAAAATATTGGAACTGACATTGTACAAGATGTCTCTCTTCTCTTTATCTCTTATCTTCTTTCTATATACCCTACTTTTTTCAAGCATGCAAGTGAGTATACAAACATGCAATGTATATACAAGCATGTAAGGATGTGTCTTTCAAATGTGAGGGGTAGGGTGCCCTTTTATAGGACAATATAGAAAACATGACATTTATTAAAATGAAAAATTAAAGTGGTGGAAAATGGGGTGACATTCACATTTTCCATAATCTATTTTTTATAACAAAAAAAAAAAAAAATTTTATCATTTCCACTAAATTATAGGAAAGGCAGCGTGTCCTGCACAAAACAAAATTTGTAATCCAAATTTTTGCCCATGGATCAGAAAACGACGTCACTTTAACTATTTCACTACCGAGTCCCAGTGGCCGTAGGCGTTTGTCCGTTGTAGTCTTCCAGAGGTGTTGGACTAACTTCAGTACAGTGAGTAGGGATAGCATCATCCCAAGAAGAAGAAGAAGAAGATGGCACTCCGGCACCAGTGCTGCTTTCCTTCTTCCTCCCCCCTCTTCTGCACTCCCAACTCAAATCCCCACTCTTCTCCCAATAAGCCTCCCCGCTTTGCCTGCTGCCCCAAAACCCCAAAACGCTTCTCTCTCTCCGCCACACCTCCTTCCGCTTCTTCTTCTACCCCCATTTTCCTCCCTCTTCTCCAAAAACAAGAAGAACGAGAACAAGAAGAATATCGCAAAGCTAAACAGACGCAGCAAAAGCAAGAAGAAGACTCAGACGACCCAATTCTCAGATTCTTCAAAACTCAGTCATCAACCGATTCAACCCCAGACCCCCAACCCGAAGGCAAAGTCTCCCTCCAAAAGAACCGCCGCTCTTCCTGGCACCTATCCTTTAATCCCGCAGAAGAAACCGAAAACGGGTTCAAAGAAGAAGAAGAAGAAGAAATGGCTTCTTTTTGTTCGAGTTCAAACATATCAATTGAGGGCATTCCGGGGGAAATTCTGCAAATTGCGAGGAACTTACCGGAGAATTCGACGTTGGGGGAGGTTTTGAGGTCTTACGAAGGGAGAATTGGGGAAGGAGAGTGTGCGAACACGTTGGAGTTGATGGGTCGGGAGGGTCTGGTGATGGGTTGTTTGCAATTTTTTGAGTGGATGAGATTGCAGGAGCCGCCGCTTGTTACGCCTCGGGCGTGCTCGGTTTTGTTTCCGGTGTTGGGGAGAGCGCGAATGGGGGAGGAGTTGATGGTTTTGTTCAGGAATTTGGGGGAGCAGTTCAGGAATGTTCATTTTTACAATGCTGCAATTTCGGGCCTTTTCTGCAGTGGAAGGTATCGAATTCCTGATGCTTGTGTGTAATTCGAGTTTGTTGCTTTTGCTTTGTGATTCTGTGGTGCTTTGCACTTTTGGCTCGTGGGTTCTTTTTATTATTATTATTATTATTGGTGGAAAAAATTGAAAAGTTTTGATATTTGCACTGCTGCAACTTCAGAGTTTTCTGCTGCCAAAGTATTGCATTCTTAATGCTTGTGTAGCTCCAGAAAAGGATTCCTTTTATGGGACAGTTGAGGGAATGATTGTTGCTCGAGTCGAAACTAGGGTGTCGGGGCAGGTTGCATCAATTAGCCTTTTGGGTTGTTAACACTTTCCTGTTGATGCAAAGAAATGACATAGGTCAATCAATCCCGCCATTCCCGATTCAAGCAAAAAGGCCTCTCCGATCACTTTTGCTTTGTGAATCGTGGTGCTATTTTGCAATTTTGGGTTGTGAGTTTGCTTGTTTATTGATAAGAAGGGTTAAGAAGTTTTGATATTTACAATGCTTCAATTTCAGGCCTCTTGTGCTGTGGGTGGTCTCAAGTACCTGATGCTTTTGTATGGTACTGTAATTAAAGTCTGTTGCTTTTGCTCTGTGATTTTGTGGTATTATTTTGCAATTTTGGCTTGTGGGTTTTTTGTTTATTAGTCAGAATAAATAAAAAGTTTTGATGCTAATATTTTCAGTGGCCAGATTTTATTCTGATTTTTTTTATTGGTTGCATGCAAATGACGTACATGATGCTTACTTTGCAACCTTTGCTGAGATTTGTTTTCACATTTCATTTCCTTGTGTGTATCATTGTGTATTTACTTTTGATTGGTGCCTCAACATTTTAGCTCCAATTGAGATGTTTTATTATTATTATTATTATTAGTTGTTATGTGGTTACTATTGTTGTTGTTGTTATTATTACAATAATAACAACAACCAACAAAAACAACAACAATGAGCCTCAAGTCCCACTAAGTAGAGTCGAGTACATGAATCCTTTTTCACTAATTCTCACAATCGAGGGCATTTCCTTGGACAACTTAAGAGCTATTAAATATTACCTCACTATCTCATTTCATGTTATTTTAGGTGTACCTGTACCCTTTCTAGTAGTAGTAACTAGCTCACTCCTACTAACTAATGCACTATTTTGCTTGCATTTTAAATATCCAAACCATCTAAGCTGCCCCTCTCTTATCTTCTACCGGTGCTATGCCTAGCTTATTGAGAATATATTCATTCCTAACTTTATCTTTAATGTTATACCATTCATCCACTTTAGTACTGGCATTTTAGTAACTTTTACTTTTTGGATTTGTTGCTTCTTAGTTGCCTAATATTCTAATCCATAAAGCATGGCTGGTCTGATAACTATTGTATAGAAGTTTCCTTTTAATTTTAAGGGTACTCTATGATCAATAGAATGCTTGAAACACTCCTTCATTTTACCTAACCTATTTTAACTCTGTAAATATATCCTCTTCGATTTTTCCTTTTGCTTCCATGATAAATCCAAGGTATCAAAATCTACTTGTGTTATTAATTTCTTGACCATCAAGTTTAAACTATTCGAAAATATTCCTCCTTGCATGTCTGAAATTACATGTTATATATATTTTGTCTTATTTCTACTTATCCTAAAACTTTTGAACTCTAAAGTTGCTCTCCATAGTCCTAATTTAGATTCAAACCTACTCTTTTTTTATCAATCAAAACAATATCATTTGCAATTTACATACACCAGGGGATCTCATTTTTGATACTCTTTGTGAGTTCACCAAGCACTAGAGTTAAAAAGATAAAGGCTTAGAATAGAACCTTGACGTAAACCTATTATAATTGGAAATTGTCTAGACTCTCCCCCAGTGGTCCTAACGCTAGTCATTACTTTATCATGCATAATGACATCAGTATACCTATTGCATACTCCTTTCTTTTCTAAAATCCACTGTAGAACTTCTCTTGGTATTTTATTATAAGCTTTCTCTTGGTCAATAAAAGTCATATGCAAGTCTCCCTTCTTTTTCCTAAACTTTTCCTTTTATCTTCTCAAAAGATAAATAACTTCTATTGTTGATCTCCTAGGCATAAAACCATATTGATTCTTTGAAACCTCGTTGCCAATCTTATTTTTCATTCAACTAAGTGTTCCAACAATTTCATAATATGATTCATAAGTTTAATTCTATGATGGTTATTAAAATTTTGAATATCAATTTTGTTTTTGTGTATAGGTATTAACATGTTTTTCCTCCATTCATCTAGCACTTTCTTGGGCTTTATAATAGTGTTGAATAGATTAGTTAACCATATACTTCCATTATCTCCTAGACATTTCCAAACTTCAATTGGGATATTATCTAATCCTATAGTTTTTTCATTTTTCATCTTTTTTGTAGGCAACTTAATTTCAGTGACTCTAATTTTGTGAATAAATGTCAGATTTTTAGTCTTTCCTCTTCTGTCACTTTTAAGTTTAAGGTTTCAATTTGGCTTTCATTAAACAACTTTTTAGAGTAGCTTCTCCATCTCTCTTTTATGTCTTCTTCTTTAACTAAGACATTATCATGTTCATTCTTTACATGTTTGTAATAATAATAGTACCAAACTAGTCTTCTTCTGATTCTGAACAACTCCTAATCATTCATTTTTAATGAGTTGTTATACTGAATTTAGGTATGAAGATGCTCTGAAAGTATATGAGGAAATGGAAACTAAAAATATCCAAGCAGATCATGTCACATGTTCTATTGTGATAACGGTCATGAGGAAAAATGGCCAGAGTGCCAAAGATGTGTGGGAATTCTTTGAAAGAATGAATAGGAAAGGAGTCGGATGGAGTTTGGAAGTTCTGGGTTCTCTATTGAAATCATTCTGTAATGAGGGGCTGAAAAAGGAGGCTCTTATTATCCAGACAGAAATGGAGAAGAAAGGTATATTACCGAATGCAATTGTATATAACACTTTGATGGACGCGTATGGTAAGTCCAATCGAGTTGAAGAAGCCGAGGGCCTCTTTGTTGAGATGAAGGCAAAAGGGATCACGCCCACCACAGCATCCTTTAACATCCTGATGGATGCATACAGCAGAAGAATGCAGCCAGAGATCATTGAGAAACTGCTACTAGAAATGGAGGGTATGGGTTTGGAGCCTAATGTAAAATCATATACATGCCTGATTAGTGCTTATGGGAGGCAGAGGAAGATGAGTGAAAAGGCTGCAGATGCGTTCTTAAGGATGAAGAAAGTTGGTATAAAACCAACTTCACATTCATATACAGCTCTTATCCATGCATATTCGGTCAGTGGCTGGCATGAGAAAGCTTATTCAGCATTTGAAAACATGCAAAGAGAAGGAATAAAGCCTTCTATAGAAACCTATACCGCTCTACTTGATGCATCTAGGCGTGCTGGTGATACCGAAATGCTGATGAAAATTTGGAAATTAATGATCAGTGAAAAGATTGAGGGGACAAAAGTGACCTTCAACATTCTTCTTGATGGATTTGCTAAACAAGGTCGCTATATTGAAGCAAGAGATGTAATATCTGAATTCGGGAAGCTTGGCTTGCAGCCAACCTTGATGACATATAATATGCTGATAAATGCATATGCACGAGGTGGGCAACATTCAAGGGTACCACAACTGTTGAGGGAGATGGCTACTCTCAATCTAAAACCTGATTCTGTTACTTTTTCCACCATAATTTATGCCTTTCTTCGTGTTCGTGATTTTAAGATGGCATTTATTTATCATAAAAAGATGTTGAAAAGTGGTCAAGTACCAGATGCCCAATCTTATGAGAAACTTAGGGCAATTTTGGATGTAAAAGCTGCAATAAAGAACCGGAAAGATAAGCGTGCCATGCTTGGCATAATAAAGAGCAGCAGGGGTTTCTCGAAACAGAAGAAGAAAGGGACAAAAGATGAATTTTGGAAGAACAAGAAGCGGCGATTGAGAACTAATAACTTCACTCATGTCAATCATTGATGATGGTACTATTAGAAATTTTGAATCCTAATGTTACATCAAGGAAAGTTATGTAAGATTGATGGGTGGGTTCAGTTGGCTCACCTGCACAAATAGTCTATCTTCAGTTTGAGATATAATGGTTTATCCTTGAAATGTTGTGGATTTTGTACGGGATGGCTGCCATATTAAGGCCCCATATTAGCTTTGAAAGGAGGAGGAATGGAGCCATACAGAAGTTGTATCTTGAAAAACCTTCAGAAAACATTTGTCATGCTTTGATTAGCAATGTAATGGTTGCAGTGACCTCATGATACTGCCAGGTGATGATCCCACTTCATACTAAGATTTATGTGGAAAATTCTTTTGCTCCTTCGCTTCCTTGCATAGAACGCACTGCTGTCTTTTATATTTAATTCTGATTTAGCCTTTTTTTTTCCTTAAAATTGTAATTCTAAATTTACCTGCCACCTCATAAATATGAAAAGCCAATCCTTGCCAGTGGTTAATGCAAAACTGCATTCTCACTAGTCTAGCTGGAAAAGATATAGCCATGAGATATTTAATTTAATTTTTCATTTTTTGGCCTTTTTTGATCTGTCATTTCATAAATAGCATTAGTATAAATGTTTTGAAATCCCTATCTCCCTCTCCTTTTCCTTCTTTTTTTAATTAAATGCATTCATTCTGTTTGGCAGGATTTCTTTGCAAGAGTAAGCCAAGCATATAGCTAAGTTTGGGAAGCTGGTTCACTCATAGAAAACTGTGCTTGAGCTTCTTTTCAATTTGAAAAAGGTCAGTCAGGAACTTGATGGTTAAAAAGTAGTCCCCCCTATTGCATAGATGGCCTTTGTGAACTGCTTTCCATTACAATTTGGAAGACAGTTGCCTGTTTTTGGAGGGTTAACTTGGATGCATCCTTTGGAGGTACAATGAATGGACTGATGGCAACACGTTGATTGTTTTCTGTTCAGGCTTCATGGCTTGGCTGATTGTGGGACAATAAATATTATTGTCTGTATCCTTGCCATTCAGAGTGGTTTGATATGTTTCTTCAATTTTTTTTTATTGCTCTAATATTATCAAATTGTATATTTGTAAAAGGAAAATCATATGTTGATTGTGGAGAAGTATGTTTACGTAAAAGAGAAAATGTTCGTACATACCCTGTTTTCATTGAGCAATGTGTTTGTGTATTTTCCCTCCCTCAAACATCTCTGAGACACCGTACAGCTCTTTCCCTCACTCAAATGTGATGCTTTCCCTCTCAAAAGAAGCCCTCATGCAGTTGATGTTCTCCATCAATGTTCCTGATGTCAGTGTTGCGACACATTGATTGAAGTGGTGAGAGGGGGGCATGTTCATGCCCCGTTCTGGCTTCATGCATTCTATTTTATCACTCCTGCTTGTTATCAGTTGATTCTCTGTCTCATTCTTTCCACATCTCTCTCTCTCTCTCATCTTCCACTGAACTGTTCTGTTGGGTTCACAGGTGCTTGCCGACAGAGCTGATAGTGGTTGACCCTTGTCATCCAAGCGGTGGTTCTGAGGTTTTTCCTTCATTATCTGTTTTTATTTTTTCGAATTTTAAATTTTTTGCTGGATTCTCATCGTTGTCTCCCCGTCCTCGTTTCCCTTCCTATTATGGACAAAAAATATCAGTCTAGGTGTACCAGATCAAGCAACTGACTGAGCTAGCGGCTGGAAAGCAACTGCCAGTAGTCTCTCTCTCTCTCTCTCTGGACTTTCTACGGCAGTTTTTAATGTTTATTTTAGGGCTTTTCTAGGGATATACTGATCCAGCATTTCAGAGGTTTACTAGCCCAGCACATCAGGGATTTACTTGTATGTGTCTTTATTCATGAGCAGACTCATTTTGCCATTATTAATTTAGTTAATTTCATCCATCTGTTGAAAGACAACTCATCTAAGGACGCCCGTTTGAAATCCAAAATCTGAAACACTTCAATCTGGCATGCATTTTTATTCATGGCTGGGCATTAAGTGGCTGATGGCATCATTACAGAGCCATTTACCTACATGGAGCTTCAAGTTTTAAGTATTTTCATACACGTTTCTCTGATTTCAGAAGCAAAGAATTCATGTGATATCATGTTATCCTTAAACAAACATGTGTGTATGGTTCTTGAATATGCACCTGTGAATTTTTTGTAGAGAACGAGACATGTATTTTTTTTTTAAGGGGGTGGGGGGTGGAGTTGTAAATGTCCTGCCTACTGGTTGAATATACTACTGTGATATGTCTCGTGGTTGTTTTGGGTTGCTTGCAAATTTTTGTTTTGGATTATACGGGAAATAACAGCAATGTTAGAAATATTAATAGTGAAAATTTGGCAGCTCAACAGTGAAAATTTGGAAGGTTTACTTCATATTAAGCATGCTTGGTCTGTGTATTCATTCATAATGTTGTTTTCAATGCAAAGACATAACTGAAAACACTGATGCAAGTTGCACAATCTTCAATTTGGTTGCCATTTCTTCTCTTGGTTGCAAATTTGTAAGTAGCATTTTAGCACCTTTCTTTTTTGCTGCTAATAATTGACCATATCTCATTCCATCTTCACTGCCTATATCTAATAAGTAGGTTAAGAGGCACTGCAGTATAGCGCCTTTTGGCTACTACTAAATGGCTTTCTTCTGCCTGTTATTACTCTTGAGAATTCTTGTCTAATTGGTTTTGCAAGCATGGCATATAATTAATTTCATAATATTAGTGATGCTATTGATAACCTGCAGTTGTTTATATGCTTTTGTATTAGCTAATTAGCTTCTAGCCTCTGTGGCAAGGACTACTGGAATATTCATATAGATCCGATACTTGCAGCTGCTTATGACTATCCCACTTTTGACTTTTTATTTGGTCTTGCCAGATTAATTGGCAGATAAATTCGAGAGAAACACTATTGAGCAGCACTCGCTGTGATCTATGTAGTTGTTATTATACATTTACGAATCTGTGGAACAAAATATAACTGTTATTCACTGATCAAAAAAGCCAATAAAACCTATATCTATGCTGCCATTCAATCCTGTAATGATGTGAGACTTTTAATTCAACAGAACTTATGATATATTCTTTTGTGTGCCTGACATGCTGTGCAGATGATCTCTTCATGACAGGATGCATTTTTAACTGTTTGTCACTGGTATTATTTGTTGCTTGCTTGCTTGTTTTTTCATTGAATGAAGCTTTAATACGGTTTGTGCGACTTAGGGATACTATTTTGTTCATTATTTAGCACCTCAACTGGTTTGTGTTGGAAGGAAAATCAGTGAACTCCCCTTAAAACTTCATGCATTGTGCATCTTAAATTAGTTGTTGGTTTTGAATGTTTCTCTAGTATGTATCTTTCCTTTATTAGAGAATATGCAGGTAGCAATTGTGGCCCTTTTTGATGTGAAAAATAGTTTTTATTTCTCATTTTAGTATTCAGAAAATTATTTATAAAAGAAAATAGTTAATTTTTCGTTTATATAATATTTGTATGAAATAATTGAACAGTAAAATGTTTTGGCACTCTTTGCTTGTGAAAATAGTTCTCTTTTATTCTGATTTTTCAAATAATTACAAAAAATGTCACTTTGTTTTCTAATTTTTTAAATTTATATAAAAAAAGTTAGAAAAGTTGTTTTTTTTAATTGCTTTGAAATCCAGAAATAAAAAATACGAAATTATTTTGCACATTTAAATACTCTTTATTTTTTACTTTTTAATGTAAATTTTGAAAAACTAAAAACTAAGCTTAAATTATTATAATAATGGAAGATGTTTTCCACAACCAAACGGGCCCCCCTATATTGTTGCTCAACACAATTATCTTTTAGCTGCTAGTGTGTATTGGTGAACACAATTCTGTACATTCTCTTATTTTTATAGTAAAAATCTGTTCTATCCATAATATGCATATTCTATATTTTTCCAAAGAATTGCTTTTAATGTGCTGCCATTTTAGGAAAAGAACTTATATTTTTATTTTCGTGTGTTTAAAAAAAAAAAAAACTTGATTTGTGCTTTTATTTTGTAGAAATATTTCAGATGTTGATAGCTTCAAAATATATTTTTGGCTTACCAAATTGTTTGTTTGCTAGCTTTTCTTGAAAGTATTTTGTTAATTTTTATTGAGCAAATGAGATTTCATTGTTTATTCTCTTTTAATCTCTTTTAATTAGGTGGATTCGAGCCTCTTGAAACCGAACGAACTAAAGGTTTCACTTTAGTGTGTTTGTGAACCAAAATTGATATGAATTTTTCAGTTAACCGATGGACCAGTTAACAAGCGGTACAATTTGGTTATTTGATTCGAACTGATTTTCAAACCATTATAATTTTTTTTTAAAAATAAAATAAAATATTTTATTTAGATTTTAATTTAGTGTGTGCATTTACACTTTATTTATATAAATTAATTTATTAAAAAAATATTTGTAGATACTATTTTGTAACTTTAAGATATATTATATATTATTATATAATAATATATAATATAATAATACATATTATAAATAAATACAGATGCTATAGAAGATAAGATAAGGTAGGGACGACTTAGATGGTATAGACGCTTGCAACGTAAGTCACATAGTGTACCTGTGAGAAAGAGTGACTTAGTTACTGTGAGGGGCAATAGAAGGGGTAAGGGTAGATTTAAAATAACTTGAAAGGAGATAGTGAGTAAGGATTTAATATTTTTAAATCTATCAAAAGAAATGGTCCATGGTTGCATAAATTGGCGGAAAATGATTTATATAGCTGATTCTATCTAGTGGGACTAAGACTTGGTTTTGTTGTTGTTTGTTGTTGTAAATAAATATAAATATCGGTTCATTGGTTCATGAACATAAGACAGGTAAAAAAGGACATGGAAATAGAGCAGGGCAAATCAATTAACCCAAGTTGCCGGTCAATTCTTATCAAAATTTTGGACCGGATTGGTTTTCAAATATTTTTTAGTTCTATAAAGTTGGCAACCATGTTATAGAATATACCTCATGCATCTCAACACAAGCTTTCGTGATTTGTGTTTCAACATTTGGAGTTCAAATTTGGGTAAGTGTAAAACAAAATGGTATAAAGTTTTATTTATATTTACACAAAGTTCAAATTTAATACGTGACGTTTACTCTCTCAATCGTAGTTTACATGTACATGCATCGGAAGATTCCACTCTGTTTTTCTTCTTGGGTGTGAGACAAAACCAATAATTAATCACATCAAATCGGTGAAGAAAATTTCTTTGGGCATCAATGCAATGAGGAACAAAACAACTTGGGTCAGTTCTATTATCTAAAACTCACTTTGGCTTTGTAATTTTGTCATGATTTTGAGTGGTTATGTTGTTATTCTTATCCTTAATGTTGTTTTATTCCTCTGTTTCTTCTCTTGGATTATGCAGGGATGTTGACAGCTTCCATATTTTTCATTATCCTCTTTGGTACCTTTTCCCTCTGGCCTCTTCTTTGTGTTTAGTCGGTCGCTTTTTATTTATTTATTTTGAAATGGCATTGGATTAGTCAGATCGGTCGAATGAAAAACTAAACCAGCCTCTTGTTTGGTTGAATCCAAACTCAAAAAAATCGACTTGCTAAAGAATCATTCAAAGTCGATGAAAATTCAGGCTTCTCGAATTGATTTACAACTAGTTTTGCTAAATAAATGTTAAAAATATGCAAAATATGTGTTGTATTTATCGTTAACGAACATAATATTTTAGAATCAATTATTTAAGGTTAAGTAAATAACATTTGTTTACAAATGAAAATGTGATGTGGTCATGATTTTGAAATTTGGATGTGTGACTAGTTTCGTAAAGTGATGACCCATTGATGAGTGAAGATGTCTTATAGAAAATGCAAAATGCTTCATAAAGTATAATTGTTACAAATTCAAAAGTATTTTAAATACCAAATCAAAAGATCCTAAACTATCATATGCAAACAAATATTCAAGTAATACAACTGAAAAATCTCAGGTTATCACGGTTATCAGATATCAATCAATTTTCAGTTGCACAGGTTTTCGACAATTTAGCAACCGATAGAATCGTCAATGGTTTGGTAAAACCGATGAAACCGTTGACGATTTTCTCCTGAATATCTTTCTGTCTGAAACAGTTAAAGTAACTGTTGAAGGGTATATAGAAACCATCGATGGTTGGCTGGAAAACTGCAGTTTGCTTTATAAAATCAATGGTTAGACCAGTAACATGATTACAATAAAATACTCTTCAAATATAATAATAAGACAAAAAATAGAGAACGTAAAACTTGTTTCAATACAAAAGTCATTTATGCATACATACACACACACATCACTTGACAGGTGCACTTTATAAAGTGCACCTGTCAAGTGACTAGTTTTGATTGAATTCGCTTGGATCGGTTAGTCCGATATAAATATAAATATAAAAAAATTCTTTATGCTATGATTGAATTGGGTGCAAGTTTCTATGGACTAATTAAAGGTCTTCATCTTCAATTAGTCATTCCATTTCTTCTTCATGATTTCATATAGATGTATTGACAAATTGAAGTGAGATGAGATAATGTTGGTCGGTGCCACTGCCTCCACATAAATTATTAGTCTTACTGATTTATCATTATTATTTATTGAAACCCCATCCCTCCCACTTCCATCTCCCTTCCATTTCCATTTCTACTTCTATTTCTATTTCCATTCAATGTTGCCTTCAAACAATCCTACCCCTTCAACACGAGTGGCTAGGATTGTCGATGCTTACTTTATGTTTTGGTATATAAGGAAATGTGATTCGGCAAAATGAAATTGAATTTATCATTTGATTTTTTAATATATTTTTGTTTTCATTTTATTTCATTCTGCAAGTCAAATATGTTGTCTAGTATTTATCATCTAAAAATAAAATAAAATAAAATTTGACATTTTAGTTTTCAAATTGATTTTATTTAATTTTGTTTTTATTTCATTTTGTTACATAGATGATGAAATAGAGGTAACATGATTTGGGCCTCTTTATTTCCTTAAAATTATTGTAGAGAGTAATTTTATTATTGTGATTGCATTTATTAGGGGTGACATTGACACATGATGCGTCAAATTTTGAATATTAGAAATTATTGCATAATTTGGAAAATTAAGTAGTCAACAAAAAAAAAAAATGCATTTAGAGTGTCATGTGCATATTATGTTAAAGAGAAAATTAGTTGTGAACAATTTCTTAAAAAATTATGAAAATTGTCACGTATTTTTAATATTTTGAAATTTACATAAAAATTAAAAATATTTTTGATAATTTTTTTCAAAATTTTTATATTGATGTTCAAAACATAAAAAAGGAAATATTAGTTTTATATCTGTAATAAACTCTCGTCTTCTTTTTCTACCTTTATTTTTTAAAATAGATTAAATACGGTAACCGACGAATTAAAAATCATTGATGATAGAAATTGTTGAAAGGAGGTCATTTGATGTGTTTTTTCAAGGTAGATTTGACCTAGCATTAACAGAGTAATAATAAATTCAACCCTATTAATTCACCTACAAGAAAAAGGCAACAAGAAAATAGAGTGTTTCCTTTTGAATGTAATTTTTTTTTTGTCTCATACAATGAACAATTTATTTTGATATTTAATTAGCAAAAGCAATAACAAGGATGTTGCCCATTTGATGTGCCTTGCCATGCTTGCACTCATCCATATCATCAATGCCCCTTAGAAAAGAGAATATTTATTACATTTTGTTGAGAAAGAAAAAATATGAAGAAATTTACAATAACAACAACAAATCTTAAGTTTCAGTAGGTGAGGTCGGTTATATGAATCCTTTTGTGTCACTTCACCCTATCAAAAGTGTTTTCTTTTATTAGATTTATAAAATTTGACAAAATTTTACGTTGGTTATAAGTTAGCTAACACAATTTTGCTCCTTTATCTGACTTGGGACGGGATAAGGAAAGTAAGAATTTTTTTTTCCCATTATTTAGTTATGAAAGAAAGTAAGAAAGAAAATAAAAATTACATCAAATCAATGAATAAAATTTGGTATAGTGAGAAAATATAATAGAAAATAAGTTTTTTCCTTATTTTTCTTTCGATTTCTTTCCTTAACCAAAATCCTTGATCCAAATGGACCCTAGAGCATTGTTGTATAGACCTGGAAAAAATAATAATAATAATAAAATAAAAGAAATAAGAAAAAGAAAAGAAGGAAAAGGAATTATATTAAGGAGTATCAGCAAGAATTTGTCGACAAACCCAAGGTTCTCGTCGACGAACATCCTTCTAGATCCCGTAGACAAAGTACACGTGTCTCGTTGACGAGAAGATACTGAGAGCAGGAAATTCAGGCCATTAAGGTTTCGTCGATGAACTCATCATTTTCATTGACGAACACCCTTCTTTGACTCGTTGACGAGTACACGTGTCTCGTCGACGAAGTCATGTGGCAACAGTCTATATATATGTTAAGAATAAGATTTTCAGCAAACATTTCATTTCTTTCTTCCCTCTCTCTCTCTCTCTCTTTCTCTCTTTCTCTACTTTGGCTCTCCCTCCTTTTCTCTTTAGATCCAGTTCCGTTTTTCCCCGTTTTGACGATCGGAAGTTACCACGATGATCTCGAGGAGATTTTCTACAACTTGGCCATATCGGATTGCTGCTTTGGGGTGCTTGGGTACTATCCCAAAATCAGGGTAAGTAAGTTATTTTATGGTTTATGTGATTATTTAGTATATGTGAACCCAGGAAAGGTGTTAGATGGTAATATACTGGGGTTTGAGTTGTTTGAACTAGGGTTAATGGGATTTCAGGGTTTGGAGTTCTGAACGCCGCAAGCTTGACTTAGGGTTTTCTACAAGCTTCTCAAAAAACAGGTAAGGGAATAAATTAAGTCAGGATTTTAAAAAAAAAATAATGTTTATTATTTGCAGCATATGTTTCAAAAATTTATTTATGAATTAATTTAGTTTTTAGGAATACCGGTGTTGAACAGAGAAAATAGATTTTATAACATGTAATAGTATAATACAGAGTAGAACTCACTCATGTGGCATGAGTATAAGTTTAATGTTATAACAACATGTCAAAATATGTTATTATTTCATAAAATAAGTATGATTTTACAGTAATTTTCAGAAAGATCATAAACAGTACAGAAACTAAGATATATGCAGTATATTGTGTAATGACAGCCAGCGTAGATGCAGTGTAATGATAGCCGGCGCAGATGTTGTGATATGACAGTTAGCTTAGATGCCGTGATCAGTTTTAATATGAAAATTTATTTAGAAATTATGAAATGACGGCTTCTATTTAGAAATATGTAAAAGTCATATTTTATTTTAGAAATATGAAAATGTTATTTACGAACAGAAATATATTATGTGAAATGTATTATATAGTAACAGAACCCGGATGGTTACGTATGTTATGAGCACGATACCGTTGCTAGCTAGTCAGATCGGAGAGTAGGATACCCAATGTGTGTCGACCCGTTAAAGGTTGACGAAGAGTAAGATGGGCGGACCAGATTGGTGTATAGCTGACAATGCAACCACACTATTCAGGAAGTGTGGGTTGGAGACCAATTAGCCCCGCAGTGTAGGCGATGAGTAGGATACCCTCTATGTACTGACCCGTTAGAGGTTTGACGGAGAGTAGGATGGGCATGCCAAGATGGGTGGGCAATCGTGCGTAGATATGCCATGTTTGACCTAACCTGGTAAGCCAGCCAGCGTTAAGTCCAACCTACGAGCCGCACAACTCAAATCATGCGAGGTTAATTCATGATATGCAGTTATACATCTAGGGTATCATTTCAGTAATATACAGATTTAACAGACAATTTAAGTGATACGAAAATTCATTATGATATAGGAAGATTATGTATATAAGTACAAATTTTCATATGTTATCAATTACAACTTAAGATAAATAAATATATATACAATTTGCAATATATGTTTATAACACGATTGAAGTCATGTTGTCACATAATGATATTAGTCTATTTCTCTTACTGAAAGGTGTCTCACCCTAGCATTACAAATATTTCAGGAAACCCCGACAGACGAGTGGAGTGAGCTTCGTGATAGAGGAGTTCGTTGGTATTACCTCAGTTACAGGGTAAGTAGTCGAGTCGGAAACAAGATGGATTTTTGGGGTGTATATGTGTATATGTAGAAACAGTGAAACTCTGGTATTATATATAAGTTAGGTATGTTATAGTTCTGCTATTTAAATGACATGTATGTATAAACTGGTAAATTCCTAGTACCTATGGGTCCGGATTGACTTTGACTACATTTTATGATATCAGAGTATTAACTGTATGTTGGAATAATAATAATAATAATAATAATAATAATAATATAGTAGAAATTGGGGTCATTACAGTTGTAGTTTACTTTTTTTTTTAAACTCTTTTTCTCTCTCTCAAATACATATTCGAACACATTTTATACGATGATTCTCATAGAGATAGATGTGTATTTGTCCAAAGTCCAACCCCCATTTTCTCCTATTTAAGGATTCAAATTTTCAATATCGCACAAGATGATTGCTAAACTCACAAACTCATATCAACTTGCTCATTCTCCTTATAATATAAAACGTACCACGTTGTTGGATATACTTTTGCTTCTGTTAATTATTGTAGCCTGGGAGTATATATGTGTGTCCCGCAATGGATATACAATGTAGAGTCAGAGGGGGGTGATTGACTCTTTTTACGTATATTAAATTTTTTCTACAAAATAAAATATATTAGCAAGATGGCAAGCAGTTATATCACAATATACAAAATATAAATCATGCACAAGATAATAAAATAAAGAGTAGGGAGAGAAAATCAACACCGGTATTTTTACGTAGTTCGACTCCAAGCCTACGTCCATGCCTTAGCACCAAGCAAAGGATTCCACTATCCACTATCAATGCTCCTTCCTCGGAAGAACAAGCCTTGCAACTCGGGTACACAACCCTATGTGTGCCCCACAGCGGATATACAATGTAGAGTCAGAGGGGGGTGATTGACTCTTTTTGCGTATATTAAATTTCTCTACAAAATAAAATATCTTAGCAAAATGACAAGCAATTATATCACAATATTCAAAATATAAATCATGCAAAAGACAATAAAATAATGAGTAAGGAGAGAAAATCAACACTGGGATTTTTACGTGGCTCAGCTCCAAGCCTACATCCACGCCTTAGCACCAAGTCAAGGATTCCACAATCCACTATCAACGCTCCTTCCCCGGCGGAGCAAGCCTTACAACTCGGGTATATAACCCTACACTTGGGAACAAATCCCTACTTGCTCACAAAGAGCCTTTACCAAGCGGCTCACCAAGAACCCTCGCAATGGTTCACAAAGAACTTTACACAAAGTAGATGATTACAATGAGAATGCTCCTTGAATGAGCAAATATTAAATACGAAACAAACCTCACACTTCTCTCTCAAGAATTGTATCAAACAAGATTGGAGAACAAGAGAGATGAGCACTTGTGAATATGAATTAAGATGCAATGTGCTAGGTTTTGGAATCAAGGATATTTTTCACTATAAGCTTGTATAAATCATCAAAATCATGTCTAAACAAGCCTAATAGCTTGTATTTATAGCCAAAATACCCAAATAGTCGCTATTGGACTGTTGGGAGCAATTCCCAAACAAAACTAGCCATTTTTGCTTGTTAGTGTGTAACGCCCCAACCTAGGTCTGTTAGGGAGCACTGCGTCTTTCCTCCTCCACCTGGACTAGACAACAAGAGGTGGGCGCCTTATTAGACTAATGATTGGCCCCATAGACCAACACATATCCTTCAGAATGTTTCGTCCTCACTCACACACTTCGTGAGAAAACTTCCCAGAAAGTTACTCATCCCAAGATTACTCCAAGCCAAGCACGCTTAACCGTGGAGTTCTTACGGGAAGGCTCCCGAAAAGAAAGTTGCACCTTATTGATATGGGTAGTAACATATAATCTTTTTAAACCTTTATTCCATGGGGTATCGCATAGCGTCATTCTTCCTGTTAGGCTCGTCGACTAGTTTCAACTAGTCACTAGTCGACGAATGCCCTATTGTCTCGATGAGTGCCCTAAACTAGAAAAAGTAATCAACATGAAAGTTGTGAGATTTTTTCCTAACTTTTCAGGGACACCAAGATAGTCCTTTTTGGACTTTTTAGCAAAAGTTATGCCCCAAATACCGAAAGGTGTTTAGGAAATTTGATAGATGCATAACTGAGATTTTAAACCCAACCGAAAAGCCTTTTAATCACTTAAAACATTCTTGGACAAAAGTATATAAAATATATAAAGTCTAATAAAGATTAAAACTTATCCAAGTGAGTTTCCACTTAAATATAAGATATTTGGATTTATGAAAACATCTTTGAAAGATCATTTGATATCTTATATGCTTAGAATGTCCTTTATAAAAAGTATTTGACTTCTTTGAAGTTTTAGGACATTAACCATGCTTTGATAAGACCGAGACCAAGTATGAAGATGTTCAAAATACCAAGATGTTGAAAACTTGTCCCTTTTGAAAAGATATTTTGAGTTTCAGATTCTTTTGGCAAACTCTTTAATTTTAACTTTGAAAACTATGAATTGAGTTTTTGACTTTTAGTGCAATATTATAAACTCAAGTGTCCTAGTAAGTATGCATTGGCTCAACTCTTGCTCAGAAATCATGCAAGAAACACACCTGTAAGAGTTACAACATAGACTACCTCAAACACTCCCCAAATACAGATAAGACTACATTAAGCTTCCTTTGGTCATGCTTGGGTCCTTCCGAGTACGTGTTTATTTGATCTTTCCTTCTTGACATCTACTCGGTCTAACATTTGCCTTCGATCTAGTACTTCATGTACGAGTACTTGTACTAAACATGATCTGTGACAACCCGAATAAATATGGAATTTAAATAATAAAGAAGAAAGGAAATACCTAGAGGACTCGTCGACGAACACAGGGAATTCGTCGACGAGGCTAGAAGAAAATTCATCGACGAAGACTGAATTTCATCGACGAAGAAATACCGAGAGAGGTTTTGAGCCAATTGAATTTAGTTGACGAAATTAATGAAGGATTCGTCGACGAATGACGTGGCTCGTCGACGAATCTAGTTCTATATACATCAAAAATCCTATTTTTAACTTCACCCTTAAGCTAACTCTCTCCTCTCTCTCTCTCTCTCCCCCCTTCGGCCCTTTCTCTCTCTCTCATCGATTTTGGGCGAGACTTACACTGGATCGACAATCTAAAGTCACCACGACACTCCTGGGGAAGTTCTCTCCAAATCTGCCAGAGCGGATCGTTGGTGAAAGCAATTTGCGAATCATCCCTAAGTTGAGGTTAGGATTTTTAAGCCAAGTTTGGTCTTATGATAGTTGTAGGAAATGATATACACGCGAAAATATTGAGGTTTAATACTGGGAATTTTCAGTTTTAGGGTATTGATTAGGAAATCCTACGGGGGTTAGACCAAGATATTTTAGGGGTTTTCTTAGTAGTCAGGTAAGGGAATAAACTAAAGCAGTTACTTTCCATGCAAATTATTATTAATTATGAGTAAATTTATTTTCAGAAAAGCATATATAATATTTGTATATTATGGATGAAATCTACGTTTGGGAAATACTGCTATTATGTTGAAATGTATATGTATGTATGAGATGCCAAAGAATTACGATTTTTAGAATAAGAAGTATGATTTTATACAGTACATGTGTGGCATGAATATTATTTTACATGAAATGTATTATGATATGAAAGATTTTATGAGCAAAGTATGTTTTCAGGTATTATGAAAAGATATATTATGTTATGATGATTTTGACGAATACATGATAATTGATTTATTTTCAGAATGTATATACCTGAAATGATTCCGACGCGAGGTCGTGTAATTATGTTATGTTCGGCGCGAGGCCTTAATTATGTTATGTTCGGCGTGAGGCCTTAATTATGTTATGTTCGGTAGGAGGCCGTAATTATGTTATGTTTGGCACAAAGCCGTAATTATGTTATGTTCAACACGAGGCCGTAATTACGATATGTTCGGCACGAGACTGTAATGATGTTATATATGATCATGTATTATATGTTATCAGGACCCGGATGTTAGTTTAGTTTAGTTTAGTTCAGGGGCTCAGTACTGTAGCTTATAGATCAGATGTTTATGATCAGATTAGTGCTAACCACCCCATGAGGGGGTAAGAGATGGATAGTCGATGTGGCTTTCAGTAGAGTGTGGACGTCCACCTGGCAGTCCGGACCAGGGTGTAGTGGGCCCATCGTACTTATAAACATATTTGACTCGGCAATGGTCAGCTAGCCATTGTCGGGTCCCACCTTCGGGCTACACAACCCGTCATGGGGGGTAATACATGACACCAGCTAGCTATTCATCCTGGATATATTTTCAATATGATAGTTATAATAGATGTTTTATGTATGTTATGATTTATTAACAAATATGAAAGTTTATGATTATCTAGTATGATATGATGAATATTTATAGAGTTATGAAATGTACTATATATGTATAAGTGCCTTAAATATTCATGTTACCACGTATTTAGTTTATTTTCCCTTATTGAGAAGTGTCTCACTCCCGAACATTAAATGATTTTTAGGAAACCTAGAGAGACCGGCGGGTTAGGGCCGCCATTGAGTGATTGGAGCTTCCCTACTAGAAGGGTAAGCGTTGAACTAGGATCAAGAGATTTTTGTTGTATGACCCTAGTGTTATTTTAACTTTTTTTTTTTTAGGTTGTATATAGGAACAGTAATTTGATGATATAGTAAACTCTGGTATTATGTTTTATGGTTGGATGTTTGAGATTTTATACTTACTGTTGCTTAGGTTTCCGCTGTGATTGACAGGTGTCCCCGTTACCCATGAGTTCGGGTTGACTTTTCCATTTACTATGTTATATTTTATATTAAGAAATTGAGGTTGTTACATGATCTGCAAAGATAGGAAAATACTAGGAACAATATATAAGTTAATATCATCAAAACACTTTAAACAATGATGGTGTAGCCACCAAGGCTAACATTCTCCCCATTTTTTATGATCTCTAACCTATTACTAATTTACTTAATCTTTACATTCATATTTATACTTACTATGGCTTGATATGTAAAGATAAGCTAACCTATAACTACTAATGGGTTGTTATCATCAAAACAAGACAATTAAGTTTAGGTAGCCTCTATGTAGTGACCTGAAGAATAATATTATTTAAATAATAAGGGGGAGAGAAATAGAATCAGAAACAGAAAAAGGCTGTAGATATTGTCGATGAACGCTCCGCGTTCGTCGACGACATTGCATTTTGGAGAATAAAATAATTTTAAGGAAATTACCAAACTTCGTCGATGAATACAGGGTTTCGTTGACGAAGGTCTTAAGGATTTCGTCGACAAGAAAATATCGAGAGACGGTTTGGGTTGCTCTAAATTTTGTCTACAAATACAGGGCTTCGTTAACGAATTTACTGAAATATTCGTAGACAAGAAAATACAGGGTAAGGCTTCGTCGACGAATGATCCTGGGGAAGTTCTCTCCAAATCTGTTGGAGTGGATCGTTGGTGAAAGTTAGGTGGAAACTATTCCAAATTCAGGGTAAGGCTTTTTACTCAATATTTGAAGTTTTGACAGTTGTAGAAAGTGATATAATCGTAAAAATATTGAACTTTAGTTCTGAAAAATTCTGTTTCCATGGGTGTTGAATTGGAAACGTTGGGGATCATCTCAGAGTTGAGGTAAGACTTTTTAAGCCAAATTTGGCCTCAAGATAGTTATAAGAAATGATGTATGCATGAAAATACTAAAATTTAATACTGGCGGTTTTCATTTTCAGGGTATTGGTCAGGAAATCCTACCGGAGGGGGGGGGGTAGACTAGATTGTTTTGGAGGCTTCCTCGGTAGTCAGGTAAGGGGATAAACTAAGCTAGTTCTTTTTGGAAAAAATGTATGTATATATATATGAGTTATATTTGGGAAAATACTGCTTAAATAATGTTATGTTGAATACGTGGAAAGTATGTTTAGTGTGGCATGAGTATAAAACGTTGGAAATACTATTTTCTGGAAATGTGAATGATACGGATTTTTTTTATGATGGGAAAATCGGCGTACGGGCCGAGGTCTTTTTTTATATGTTTGCTGACGTACGGGTCGTGTTATGTGACTAGGCCTGGCAAAATGGGTCATAACCCATCGGGTCACCCGGACCCGTCCGTTTAAAACGGGTCCAGGTTTAAGAAAGTTAACCCATTTAATAATTGGGCGGGTCACGGATTAACCCGTTTATAAACGGGTTAAGTGGGTTTGGGCGGGTCACTTGTTAATTTCAGTTCAGTGCTTCTTCAATTCTTCTCACACGCGCACGCCTCACCCTCACGGTTCACACTTCACAATCACACACACTTAAAAAAAATAAACCCTAAGGTAAAGTTCCCCTTCCCGACTCCCTAACTCGCACCGCGCCTCTCTAGTCTCCACTCTCTAGTCTCCTCTTCTGGCGCCTAGGTCGTCTCTCTAACCTCTTGTCCACGACATCTTCTTCGTCCCCAGCGACTTCAACCCCACTCACAGCCACCCCGGCAACATAGCCAAACGTCCCATACCATAATTCCTAGAGCAGCAATTGTGAACCGGCACACCCCCACGATCTCAACACCGGAGCACAGTTGCCGTCGTCACCCTTCGTCTCCAACAAGGTCCTGGACGAAAATGTCATCGCTAGCCTCCAGTCTCCACTCTCCAGTCTCCTCGTCTGGCCAGCTCCACCTCCACAGACCACTTCTCCACACACGTCAACCCCCCCCCAGCTCCACACACCATTTCTTTTTATTTAGAAATTAATAAATAAAATGCAGTTTTTTTTTGAAATGTCATTATATATGAAATTTTAAAAAATTATATATTTTTAAACGGGTGACCTGTTACCCGCCCGTTTATTGAATAGGCGAGTTAGGGTTGGCATGTGTATGGTCCGTTTAACATCGACCCGTTTATGATCCGGCCCGTTAGTGACCCGCCCAAACCTGACCCGCCCGCCCGTTTTGCCAGGCCTATATGTGACTGTGATTTGCCAGCGTACGGGCTATGCTATGTTTGCCGGCGTACGGGCCATGCTATGTGACTGTGATTTCGTAGCGTACGGGCTGTGCTATGTTTTGCCGGCGTGCGGGCCGAGCTATGATAAAATGTGTAATATCAGCGTATGTGCTGATGATTTTCATGATACACGAATATATGCAAAATGATATGATTGATGTGAGAATAAATGATATGAAATATCTATGTGTCACAGTTTTAGTATATGCTATATGATATCAGAACCTGGTTGGCTTGATCTAAGTTAGCACTTGCACGGTACCGTTGCTATGTGTCCGTTGTCTTCGTGATCATGATATTTGTGTTAACGCCACTGTACGGAGTGGTGTGAGATTGGATGGTCGATGTGGTTATTAAAGAAGTGTGCTGTGATCGCCCCTGGTGTACGGACCAGATCTGGCAGACCTATTGGACCTACAGACTACTGTTTGACTTGGTAGTGGTCGGCCAACCATTGTCAGGTCCTGCCTTCAAGCCACACAACCCAGTTATGTGGGGGTAATACATGACAACTGCCAGTTAACCTACCAAGATTGTTTTTATGTTATTAGAACTATATGAGATGAGGTATGTTTATGTAAATGCAATATGTTCTGCCATGATTTGATACACATATGTTTTCCTAGATTTGACAAACAGTACTGAATATGTTATATATGATATATGTAGAACACATAATACTCATGTTGCCACACACTAGTATAAGTTTATTTCTCTTACTGAAAGGTGTCTCACCCCTAAATCTTATAAACTTTTCAAAAGCCCCAGATAGGAGAGCGGGAAAAGCCCTGCTAAGTTAGTGCTGTGTATCTGTCCTTTTTGAAGGGTAAGTTTTGTAGGGACAGTTAGATTTTTGGAGAAATGTCCCTAGGTCTTATTTTTGAGATGTATATATATGAAAATACTGTGGACTATAGCAACTCTGGTATATTGTATTATATGGTATTGAGATGTACATTTTTGTATGTTTTCTGCTGCTAGGGCTTCTGTTGTATGTTTTGATATATCCCTGGTACCCATGGGTCCAGGTGGATTGTGACCTACTGAACTGGAATATGGGAAATGTGCTATTGATATTATCAAAAAAAAAAATGTGGAAAAATGAGCAAGTCGTCACACTTTTGTTTTTATGCAAGAAATCATAATTTTAAAAGTCACCTAATTATGATTTTGCTAACAACAAATAGTATTTTTAGGGCCCATTTGCATCAAGGATTTGTTGGGAGAAAGGAAGGAAAAGAAAAATAAGAAGAAAATTATTTTTTCATTGTGTTTTTCTTCTATACCAAATATTATGAAAAAATGAAAATTATTTTAAGATAACTAAAAATTTAAAAAATCAAATGTTAATAATATGTAAAATTAATTTTTTTGTTCATTAATCTGGTATAAATATTTTATTTTTTCCTCACTGTCAATAATAAATCAGATATGAAAAATAGAATCCTTTATATATTTATTTCCTTTTTCTAATATTTTTAAAATTTAAAATGGGATATTAATGAAAAGCAAAAAAAAAAAAAAATGACAATGGTTTCTCTCCTTTTTATTTAGGTGATAAGAGAGCAATTTATTTTGTATCTTGTTCGGGTGGCGTGGAATAGATAAATATTTAATATCATTTTAATTTACTTTCTAGTCTATTTAAAAAGAAATTGCAAGAAAAGTAGTATTTTTTCCTCTCTTAAAACTCTCAATTTTAGGAGAGATTCAAAAAGGGATTCCCACCTCCTTTTCATTAACTTCTTAAATAAATGATTTTGGAGAGAGAAGTTTATTTATCTTCTAATTTTTTCAATCCAAATAAAATATCACCAACATAGAACTATCATTCTACAAATTATCAAGTGGCTTTAATTAATTAAATTAATAGATTATAAAAAAAACGAACAAAATTTCCTTATAGAACTAGCAAGTAATGAAAGATAAATAAGCACGTCATCTTTGGACACCATACATGGAAAACAAAAAGATGAATAAATGTAATGTATTTCTTGTCAAAAAAGAAAACAGAAAAGGAAATAAAAGATGGAGAAGGTTGACAATTTTAAATTTAAAAATCATCTACTATACTTATGCGTTAGAATATAAATTTCAAGCATTGAATTTAAAGTTATATGAATTTTGATGAAATTTAATATAATTTTAAATTATATTTTGTCTAAGTTTGGACAAGTTCAAATATAAGATTTGAACTCTGACCTTACTTTTGAGGTGTGAAATTTTGAATTCATATAGAATACTGTATAAAGTTTTAGTAATTTTCTTCTAAATCATACAAATTCAAATTCAAGTCATGAAATCTATACTTCAAAGCACTACCTATACTTCCTAACACATAATAAATGTCCATTAATCAAAATAAAAATATAAATAAAATATGGGCAAAACACTAAGGGGGTTGTTAAAATTTAGCAATTAGTGATGAATCTTGAATGCAATTCTGAATCTGAATATAATTGGAACTAGTTTCTAAATTTGAATGCTGAATAATTTTAGTTGTTTGATAATTAACCTCTGAATATATGTATTTTTTTTTTTCAGTTTTAATCTTCTAGACTAATAGGGAAAACTTATTTGTTAAAATTAATAAATATTTTTTATATCATTTTTTTAATATATACCAGAAATAATGTGTCTCAAATACAAAACATAAAACAATAATTGAAAATATTTTCTAATGTGAATACTTTAAAACATAAAATATTATTTATTGTGAAACATAAGAAATTATTTTGTCTAATTAAAACTTCAACTAAGCACTTACTTTTTCTCCATTTTTTTTTTCCCTTTAGTTCTACAAAAAAATCAATTTTATAATTTCCATCGATATATCTAATATTTTGATCCTTTATATATATAAAGAAAAATCTCAGCAAATCCCTGCAAAAGAAGTAGGAGAGTTAAAAATTTATTGCATTCATGGTTTTTTTTTTTACCATGAGCTTGAATTCACTAGAGAGTAGAGTTCATTTTAATATGTAAAAAAAAAAAATTGAATCTTTCTAAAATTAAAAGTTATACTAGTTGGAGATAATTCAAGTAAGATGAACCTTTACGAATCACATTTTGAGATATTGTACAGTAGTAGATAAATCAAAGCATAATTAGCCAAAAAAAAAATAAAAATCAGAACATAAATGAAAAGAAAGAAGGAGAAGGAGAAGAAGGGAAAGAACATGCAAGTGTCGAAGGAGCAAAGAGAATGTCAAAGAAAGATAGACAACCCTAAAGGTGCTCGTTTAGCAATGAAGAGATGAGAGATGTGAGAGCTTGGAGAGATAGGATATGAATCATTTAAGTGATCATGGAAAGAGAGCCATTGCTGTGTAATTTGTGTCATTTTTAGAGATAAAAAGGTCAAAAAAGCTTTTAATTTTTGTACTTTTATCGAGTTAGCACTAGGGTGATTATTGATTCTCTTGAAGACAATTCAAAATTATTTTAGAGGGTAACCAAACAACATTAGTTCATTAAATTTTGGATTATTAAGAACCCGACTTCTATATAGAGACCATCCTAAGTAAAGAAGAAAAAAATAAATATTTTATGGACCATAAAATGGATACATGGAAATTCGGTATGTAATAAAAAAAAAAATATTTTATGAGGTAAATAAACATGTTATGAGAAGTGTTTGAGAGTTGTGATGCCATTTGTCATATTATTTAAAAAAAAGAAGAAGGAAGAAAGATAAAAAGAGATGGGCGTATCTTGGTAATTTCAAGTACAAACACCGAAGCCCTAACACGGGCAAACCAGAGCGGGAATTGAAAAAGGGCCGGGGTGTAAGCCCAAGACAAGGAGCGCGCAACACTGGAAACTCGCTCCACCGCCAAAGCCACGTGGAAGCCCCTAGATATGTATCCAAAACCGATGACGTGTCCTCGTAACCGTAGCCTCCCTATTTAAACTCCCAACCCGACGCCTCACGCCCTCTCCCACTCTCTCTTCATTCTAATCCATTTCATTTCCCTCATCTCTCTCTCTCTCTCTCTGACTCTTTCTCTGTCTCTCTCCATTGGGCGATTCACGAACACAAGAGCACAGAATCACAGTGACGAGCAATTCTTTTGAATATCTAGGGTTTCGATCTGGCTTAGTGCGTTTCTCCGGCGAGCGAGTGCGCTCTCTCCGCTCGCGATTCCGAGATCCGGTTGGTTCTCCTGTCTTGGCTCGAGATCCGGGCCAAGCACAGAAGAATCCGCGAAGGAAGATCTCTGCGACTCCCGTCCTGGATTAGGGCTTCCGGTCGATCAGTCTCCTCCTCACCGGTTCTCTCCGCTCCAACTGCAGAGAGGTGTATTTTTTTTTTTATCTCTTTTTGTGTTTTTGGAATGGGAGGTGTAGTGCGTGTGTATGTAGAGTTGATGCGTCTTTTTTTTCATTTATTGATTTGATTTCGATTATTTCATTTTATTGAATTTTTTCTTACGGGGAAGGAATGAAATGGTGGAAAGGTTGCGCGGTTGTGTGATGTTGGTGATCTTATTTTTATGTTTGTGTAGGATTTGTGAGTGTAAATGGCTTCAAACGAGGGGTTTCTGACGAATGAGCAGAGGGAATTGTTGAAAATTGCGATGCAGAATGCGGAGACTTTGTCTTCCTCTCCGAAGTCCCCAACTTCTTTGCTTTCTGAGCATCCTTTAAAAGTTCCGGCAGGTGGCAAGGCACCCACGACTGGGATTGCCGTGAGGCACGTGCGGCGCTCGCACTCCGGGAAGTTGGTGCGAGTGAAGAAAGGTGAGTGGTTTAGCGTTTTCTTGTGCTTTAAGTTGTTGGCAAGCCTTGCGTGCCTTCTTTTTGTGTTGAAGCTTGGATGGATTGTGATGGCACGAGGTGCCTTACTCGCCGTAGATTTATCATCATCAAATAAAATATTTATGTATGAGTTGTTTCACTTGTTCAGTTTGCATTTTTTTTTCTTCTCATCTCTCTGGATGTCTTTAAGCAACAAGGATCCATTAACTTTAATGCTCCTTTTACATGTTTCTAGTAATTAATTAAATTTTTATGTTGAGGAGGATCTTTAGGAAATGCTTAATTCACCTTAACTAGCTGTCTATTCGTTCATTGAGATTGGCAGGTCCTCTCCTGCCCTAAAATCATAGATCCTTTAAGCACTCTCAGAGAAGTTTGGTGTTAAAGCTTGTGGTCTGCCAATTGTTTTACCACTAGAAACACATGCCTGCACAAAGTACTGAGTAGATGTATGGTGTTAAGGTTAATACCCATGGCTCTAATAGTCTAAGGACTTGTGTATGGGTTAAGGAGGCAGTATGCCATATGTTATGCTTTGAATGGTTGGTAGGAAATGGACCATATATATTTGAGTCAAAATTATGCCAAAACTAATTACCCACATACAATTCATTTCTTGCCCTTTATGTTTGTCGAAATATTTGTTCTATAACCATCATTGGTTGTGCAAAGGAGCCGTTCCCAATTCGTCCCCCGAACGACACGCGACAACTTGCTCATGCCGCGAGAGCAGCTTGAGTAGTCCATCGATAGCCGATAGTTTTGAGACTAGGACCTCTGTGCCCAGCCCTCAGAGCCAATCATTTTCCTGAGGTTATGGATCCATTTTTCTTACTTCCCTTATCTGCATTGTTCCATTGACTAGAGGTTGTTCACCTTGGATGCCTAATGCGGTTGTGAGTACAGTCGGGTGTGGGTGGCATTTGGTCCTTCGGATTTCCAAGGGCCGCCAACGGCGCACTGAACACCACGCGACGTGCGGTGTTGTTCCAGCTACTGTACCCTACCTCCGGTTGAGTTGTTTCTAAGGTGGGCAGGTTGTTAAACAGAAAAGATAAATCTTCTCGAGGCCCACGACGACGTCTCTTGACTTCCTAACGTTACTGTTAGTTGCCACATCCCGATTCAGGAATTTTAACCTAATTTTCTTTCGAAGTTCGCGCACTCATCGCTATTAAACGGGCTTTCCCTGCTTCTTAAGATTGATTAATCCATGTGCAAGTGCCGTTCATATAGAACCTTTCTCCTTTCCGACTTTCAAAGTTTTCATTTGAATATTTGCTACTATCATAAAAATTTGTATCGACGACAATTCCACCAAAGCTCACATCCAAGGTTTTGCAGCAACCGCGTGCCCTCCTATTCATTGAGACTTAGAAGTTGTCTCGATGGTCGAGTTTAGGTTGTGCGTTTTAGCACCATCCATTTTCGGGGCTAGTTGATTCAGCAGGTGAGTTATTACACACTCCTTAGCAGATTTCAATTTCCATAACTACCATCCTACTACCTTAATCGACCAACATCTTTTGTGGGTTCCAAGTTAGCGCGCAATTAGGTATCGTAACTGGACTTTCGGTTCATCCTACATCTCTAGTTTTGCTTACAAAAGATGACCTACTTGCAGCTATCGATTTCATAATATGACTTAACAAAGTAGTCATGTTGTTTTATCTATTTAAAGTTGGAGAATAGGTCGAGGGCGTTGCGCCCTCGATGCCTTTAATCATTAGCTTTACTTGATAGAATTCGACAAAGTTTCAGCTATCTTAATCGACCAGCACCCTTTATGGGTTCTATATTAGCGCCCAGCTAGGTACCATAACTCGACTTTCGGTTCATTCTGCATCTCTAGTTTTGTTTACAAAATGTGGCCTACTTGGAGCTACCGATTCCATAACATGGCTCAACAAAATAATAATGTTGTCCTACCTATTTAAAGTTTGAGAATAGGTTGAGGGCATTACGCCCTTGATGCCTCTAATCATTGACTTTACTTGATAGAACTCGACAAAGTTTCAGCTATCTTGAGGGAAACTTTGGAGGGAACCGGCTACTAGATGGTTTAATTAGTCATTTGTTCCTATACCCAAGTTAGATGAATGATTTGCACGTCAGTATTGTTGCGAGCCTCCGCCAGAGTTTCCTATGACTTTGCCCTGCTCAGACATATTTCGCCATTTTTTGGGTCCTGGTAGGTATGCTCACATTCGAACCCTTCTCAGAAGATTAAGATCCGTTAGCGGTGCAACCCACAAGGGGATCTCGCCAATTATCTTCCTTACGCTTTACGAGTTTGCTCCTCATTTATTGACTTGCACACATGTTAGGCTCCCTAGTTTGTGTTTCAAGACGGGTCGAATGAGGAGCCCGCAGGCCGATGCTCGGAGCACGCAAGTGCATAAGCACGTTATAACAATGTGCACTACCCACCATGATCATAATAATGACATCTTCACAAGCATATCAATAGTCTGGGCTTGGGACACTACCACATCCGCATCGGTCCACATCCCGAGTCGATCGGTGGACTAGCTTATCATCGTTCCACATCAAATTCTCTTTTGACAATTTCAATCATTGTTTGACTCTCTTTTCAAAGTCCTTTTCATCTTTCCCTCGTGGTACTAGTTGCTATTTGTCTCTTGCCAATATTTAGCTTTGGATGGAATTTACCATCCAATTAGGGTTGCATTTCCAAACAACCTGACTTGCCAACAGCGCCTCGTAATGCAACGGTCCTAGCACGATGGGACTCTCATCCTCTCTGGCGCCCCCTTCCAGGGGACTTGGGCCTGGTTCGTCGCCGAGGACGCTTCTACAAACTACAATTCGAACAACTTTACTGTCCGATTATAAAGTTGGGATCTTCCCAGTTTGCTCGTTGTTACTAAAGAATCCTTGTAAGTTTCTTTTCGTTCGCTTATTGATATGCTTCAATCCAGAGGATAGCTTCGCCCGGCTTGAGGGTACCTGCCTGGGTGTCACATGATGCGTCACCCTAAAGCCTGTCTTAAAATATTTTGGACAACGACACTTTTCTAGTGCACTCGATGCATTTATTCATCTGTTTGCAACATGCGTGGAGATGATCTTTTAACTAATGATTTTTAGTGTATTATAACAATGTTGGATTTTGGATAGTGGAACTTAACTGGGTACTCACATTTTATTTATTGGTGTCTTTATATGAAGATTGAGGATTACATTTGTACATGTATGCCAATTATCTATTTGCAGCAATTGATGCTTCATAAATATTGCTTTAAATGGTTGGTGAAATTTATTTTTCTTTCATAGTGAAAGGGAAATTTTTTAAGAATGGGAACAAGATACAAGGGAAATAAGACAATTCTCCTAAAAGAATAAAAATGAGAAAGAAAAACTAGGGGAGAAAATCAATTAAAGACAGCCATACATTCAAGTCTGCGATTAGTCATTACAAGTATTTTTTTAGAAAAATATTTTTTTTAGAAAATACTTATTTTCTTAAAAAATAAAGTTGTTTGGAAAAATAATTTTTGAAATAAGTACTTATTTGAGTGTAAACCAAACACTAATTATTGACACAAGTACATTATGAAATTACTTTTTTACGAAATACTTATTTTTTAAGACGTGCTAAACAAAGGCTATAATATTGCTTCCAATTTTATTTTTATTTTGAATTTTTTTTGACATAAAAAAGATATATCCATTATTCTTTCCAAAATCTTTGTAGTTCATACGTTTCTAGTGGATACCTGTGCATATTGCCAATTAATAATTTGTATCTTAATATTTTTTGTAATGTTGATCTAGTTCTGACTGATGTATATTTCAATTTTTTTTTTGACTATAGTGTACCCAACTAATCAGATTTTTTTTTTTGGGGGGGGGGGGGGGGGTGTTGCGGCGCTTTTCATGCTGTTTTCTCCTTTTCAAATTGGTGGTTAATGTTTTCCATTCAGCTGCTATCTGGTGCTGGGGGTTTTCTACTAAACAAATTGAAGATGATGTGAAGGAAAAAGGAAAAACATTTTTGAGAAGAAAAAAACTTGTTCCTCTCCATCAAATCACTTTCGAGATATCTGTATTTTCATTCTCATTCCTTGGTCTGCAATTATCCCCATTCTGTGTAGCACTAGGTTCCTTGTGACATATTTTTAATGGCATTATGCTACCAATAAATGCTAAAGATCCTAGCTAATCAAGGTTTGGTACAAACGATCAAATGTGGCACATTTTTGTTTCAGATTGTTAATAAACGATCCAAGGTTTTAATTCAATAATTTTCTCATAACATAATTTTTTTGAGTATACCCCTAATGTTCCACTTTTCAGAGCTTATAATGTTCTGCAATCCTGTTCTTGTTCCACAAACATGTTCTAGGTAACATTGGTTTAACCTCAAGGAGTCATTGATTCATGAAACTATTTATATGAACTGAAAAGATTGATTCTAACTTATGTGTCCTAGAATTTTATGTTAGACTTTGTGGAGAATAAGTTTGCCTTTATGTGCTCAATTTGTAATTTTCTTATTTGTATCAATGCATGCATACATGGACTAGTTGGAAATATCTGCCTGATTTGAAATTGGGGTCTCTATGAAGCTGCATAAAGGGAGAATGCATGTGTGCTTGGGTTTCACTAAATTATTTTATATATTTTTTTGACTCCAGCACAGTGCAAAAAATAATATGACTAATATTGAAATGGTGATCTGTTTTTTGCTGTTAAAGTGTTGAATTTACTTGCCTAGTTTGTATTTGGTAGTATGAAGGCTTTATGTGGTTTTCTGCTCTGTTGGTATTGATTAGCTGCTCACCATTTATGTAATGGTCACAGATGGTGCTGGTGGGAAGGGCACATGGGGGAAACTTCTTGATACTGATGGTGAATCGCATATTGATAGAAATGATCCCAACTATGATAGCGGCGAGGTAACTGTTTTTATATTTTATTTATTTTGCCTTTTGTTTGGATATTCTTATTATGGTAGATATGCCTTTTCCTCTTAAGAGAATTTAGCATGTGCTTTTCTGCAGCATACTCCTGGTTGGAATGGAGCAATAGCTTGTGTTCTAATCTTCTTGTACTCATGCTTACTTTCACTTTAGCTCATGCAAAGGAAATGAGACTAAAACTATTCATTTGTGCATTAATTGCTTTCTTTCTGCAGGAACCATATCAGCTTGTTGGGTCAACCATCTCAGATCCTTTAGATGACTACAAAAAAGCTGTTGTTTCTATTATAGAGGAATATTTTAGCACTGGTGATGTGGAATTGGCAGCATCTGACCTCAGGGAACTGGGCTCAAGCCAATATCATCCCTACTTTGTTAAGAGGCTTGTTTCCATAGCCATGGACAGGCATGATAAGGAGAAGGAGATGGCTTCAGTACTGCTTTCAGCTTTATATGCTGATGTCATCAGCTCAGCCCAGATTAGCCAAGGATTTGTCATGCTGCTTGAGTCTGCCGATGACCTTGCTGTAGACATTCTGGATGCCGTTGATGTCCTTGCTTTGTTTGTTGCCCGTGCCGTGGTTGATGATATCCTCCCGCCGGCTTTCCTCACCAGGGCAAAGAAGACTGTCTCAGAATCTTCTAAGGGGCATCAGGTTATTCAAACTGCTGAGAAGAGCTATCTCTCAGCTCCACACCATGCTGAACTTGTGGAGCGGAAATGGGGTGGTAGCACCCACATTACTGTCGAGGAAGTGAAGAAAAAGATTGCTGATCTGCTGAGGGAATATGTGGAGAGTGGCGATACTTCTGAGGCTTGTAGGTGCATACGGGAGCTGGGGGTTTCTTTCTTCCACCATGAGGTTGTGAAGAAAGCTTTAGTTCTTGCAATGGAAATCCGAACAGTGGAATCATTGATCATGAAACTACTAAAGGAGGCTGCGGAGGAAGGCCTGATAAGTTCAAGTCAAATGGTAAAGGGTTTTGCTCGGTTGGCTGAGAACCTTGATGACCTTGCTCTTGACATTCCTTCTGCAAAATTGTTGTTCCAATCCCTAGTTCCCAGGGCAGTCTCTGAAGGATGGCTTGATGCTTCAGTTTATAACCCCGCCAGTGAAGATGGAGAGGTGCATGTAGATGAAGAAAAGGTCAGGAAATTCAAGGAAGAGGCTGTGACCATAATCCATGAATATTTCCTCTCAGATGATATTCCAGAACTCATCCGAAGCCTTGAAGACCTAGGGGCACCTGAATATAACCCAATTTTTTTGAAGAAGCTAATCACGCTTGCAATGGACAGGAAGAACAGAGAGAAAGAGATGGCTTCTGTCCTATTATCTGCCCTTCACTTTGAGTTATTCTCAACTGATGACATAGTCACTGGCTTTGTCATGCTCCTGGAATCTGCAGAAGACACAGCCCTCGACATCTTGGATGCTTCAAATGAGCTCGCTCTGTTCTTGGCTCGGGCTGTGATCGATGATGTCTTGGCTCCTCTAAACCTGGAAGAGATAGGCAGCAAGCTTCTGCCAAACTGCAGCGGGAGTGAGACTGTTAATATGGCTCGGTCCCTCATTGCCGCCCGTCATGCTGGGGAGAGGATCTTGAGATGTTGGGGTGGTGGTACTGGCTGGGCCGTGGAGGATGCGAAGGACAAGATATTGAAGCTTTTGGAGGAGTACGAGAGTGGGGGTGTTGTAGGGGAAGCTTGCCAGTGCATTCGTGATCTTGGGATGCCTTTTTTCAACCACGAGGTGGTGAAGAAAGCACTGGTCATGGCCATGGAGAAGAAGAATGACCGGATGCTGGATCTGCTGCAGGAGTGCTTCAGTGAAGGGCTGATCACCATTAATCAGATGACCAAAGGTTTCACCAGGATCAAGGATGGGCTTGATGATTTGGCTCTCGACATCCCAAATGCAGCAGACAAGTTTGATTTTTATGTGGAGCATGGCAAAAACAAGGGCTGGCTCCTTCCAACTTTTGGGTCGCCCTCCTCAGATGCCACAGCTTTAACCACATCCACTGCTGTGGTTTCTTGAGTCTGTGTTTTCCTCAGATGCTCAGCTTCTTTAACATCCAAAGACATCGTTTCCTGGGGGAAAAACTGTTTTCTCTATAATGTATGTTGTTGCCTTTCTCTCCATTTTCTATTCGTACTATCTGGAGCCGTCGCTGCTGCGCAGCGATGTGCGAAATGGGAATATGGAATGTTTGAATTCCTCAAATCTTTTATTTTATTTTATTTTTTTTTGGAATTGGTTCTGGTGATCATCAGTTGGGAACTCCTAGTACCAGTTTATGTAAAAAGGGTTGGGTCATTTTGGTGTTCTAATGACATAGTTTCTAGGCAAATGCAGCATCAGAAAGCATGTTGGTTTATATCATGCTTCTCTTGTGTCAGATAAGGATGCAATATTTTGTTGTTAGGATCATAACTTTTCATTTAAAAATTAAGTTCCAGAATTGTGTTGTGTTGCTTTGCTTCTATATTTGTTATGGGAATTGGATTATCCGTAGCTCAATCCATGATATTCTGGAATTTGTTTGAAGTTGAGTTTGATCTTTTTGGTCACCTTTTCTTCATTTTTTTAGAGTGCGGGCTAGCTGTAGCGCATTTGTTGGATGCTTTGGAATCTATGCTTAGATATAATATAAATTTATATTAAAATTTGTCCACATTCACATCTGCATCTGAAATTATTTTTATTTTGAGTATCTAAATTATATTTAACATTAAAAAATTATTATCAAAGTAATTTATATTTTTTAAAATAAATTTTTATTTAAATCATTTTACAGAAAATTTTTGATACCTTGTTTGGTAAATTGTTTGAGTGATTATAAGTTCAATGATGATCATAATCTTCTCATCTTTAGCAAAAAATTGTTTTTAGAAACTTATAAAAAATATCATCTTATTTTTAATTGTTTAATATTTATATTTGGATAATAAAATGTAAAAAAAGAAATTCTGGAGTTTTTTATGTGAATGCTAAAATATTTAAAAATAATGCTTTGCTTAATTATTAATTTTCAAAATAAATAGTGAAAAATATTTTACACAGCAATCTGAATTTTAAGATTTTCATTGTAGTAGTAGTAAATAGGATTGTATGAATAGTTTTTATAAAAAAATGTAATATAGAAAATCCTTATTTAAATAAACCTAGTTTAATAATTATGGTTGGGTTCAACACTTCAACCCCTTCCTCCCTCTCTCTCTCTCTCTCTTTCTTTAAAAGACCAAAAACCAAACGTCGTCGTTTGAATCAGTTTTTATCCTGTTCACCGATCAGCAATCACTCCTCTTCGACCTCTTCCCTCGTCTGTCCCAGCTGCGAAATGTCAGAACTGCCGGAACGGCCACCGCCCGCCGCCGCCCACCGACGCCCACTCCCTATAAAACTCGAGCCTTCTACCACCGACGAACCTTCGAGCAGGCCGCAGCCCCTCAAGGTCGTCGTTTTAGCTGATCTCAACGTCGATCCTCCTGAAATCGACGACGACGATACCGTCCACGTCCCTGCCCCTGATATCGCCAGGTTTCGCCCCTGTTATTGCTTTAACTGTTATTCTTCATCTTTGCTTTTTCTATTTGATTGTTTGTTTCTCTGATGGGAATGATTGGTGCAGTATTTGATTTTGCTGAGAAAATTGAGGAGAAGAATGGAAAATGAAAATTTCAATGACAATCGCTACGAGTTTTTGCGCTATTAAAAATTTGATTGCACTTAAGTCAACTGAGCTAAATTGTTGTGTTGGGCTCAGCAAGGGGGCGGAGCTTTAGGTTTCTCCCGTCCTAATTATTCAAAATTTAAAGATTGAGAATTCTAATTTGTTTTGCGCTCCTGCATTTTTGGAGAACTGCTGTGAAAGTTTTTCGCGAAAAAATGTAAAAATTTGGCTAGTGAGGAAATACTCTGGAAGCTAGAATTCAGTTTTGATTTTTTCATATCCAGTTTTCCGAAACGAATTAGAAAATTTCCATTCTGTTTTCCAGTTTTTCAACATTTGCATAAGAAAATCTGAGAACATATTTCTAATGTATTTTCATGTTCTCCCTATGAAGGCTGGGAAACTGGGAAGCAAGTTTGCATTTCAGAAGTTCTTCAAAAAATTTTGGCATTAGAAAATGAAAACTATTATCCTTAAGTAAACAGGCCCAAATGATTTAGCGTGGTAAATTCCCAAGTGTGCAAGGAAATTTTTGGAAGTTTTTTCCCCAAGAAACATATGAAGTTTTCATGTGAAAGGATATCTGACTGAATAGCAGACAGCATAATTTTTTTCCAAAATTACTTCAAATCGTCCATTGAATTAGTGACCTTTATGCTACCATTGGTTGTGAGAAAAAGAAGGGAAAACAAAAAGCTATTTATTTTTGTTTGCCACCCCCGGGGGAAGGGTTGGGCGTAAATGGAGATTTCAACATAACATGCCAACTCATGGCATTAATTTTGGTTAATTGGAAATATTTTCTTTCTTGTCTTTCATAAGATCATTTTTCTATTTATTTTTTTCTTGCTTCTTGCCAAAGAAACATTGAAGAAAAGAACCCTGAACACGTTGATGGGAGTTTTTGCTGGAGGCTAAAATTAAATGCATGCTGCAGAGACAGAATTGCTTGAAATAAAGTGACTAAAGCAACTGATAGCGGATGCTAAAAACAACTCAAAAGAAACATTGAAGAGAAGAACCCTGAACACATTGATGGGAATTTTTGCCGGAGGCTAAAATTAAATGCATGCTGCAGAGACAGAATTGCTAGAAATAAAGTGACTAAAGCAACTGATAGCGGATGCTAAGAACAACTCAAATGTGCATTGTGACTTAATGTACTCATTTTATTTTGCAGGTTGATTAATGATGAGAGCAGTCAAGACAAAAGTACTCTGATGAGCAAAGAGACTGATACAGCAGAAGGAGAAGGTAAACGCTTAAACAAATTGGGGAAGTGCCGTTCAAGGATT